>NW_020529006.1:95000-100000 GCF_003368295.1 Carassius auratus
TAAATATGGCTTTCAAGCCAACAGTTAATTTGGAGAAGATTGATGGTTTATTGCAGGTATGTTGTTTACATGAGAAAATCTGTGTTACAAGTTAAACAAAAATTCCAATAAACAATCATATTTTGAATTTAAATAGTTTCTTTGTCTTGAGTTTACATTAATTATTTACATTTTACATTTACATATCCAAAAAGTTTCAGTCTTTTAATTGCGATTAATCGCGATTAATTTTAAAAAATTGTGCAATTAATTAGTTAATTTTTTTTAATCGATTGACAGCACTAATATATATACACACACACACACACACACACACACACACACAGTACAGACAAAAAGCTTGGACACACCTTCTCATTCAAAGAGTTTTCTTTATTTTCATGACTATGAAAATTGTAGATTCACACTGAAGGCATCAAAACACATGTGGAATTATATACATAACAAAAAAGTGTGAAACAACTGAAACTATGTCATATTCTAGGTTCTTCAAAGTAGCCACCTTTTGCTTTGATTACTGCTTTGCACTCTTGGCATTCTCTTGATGAGCTTCAAGAAGTAGTCACCTGAAATGGTCTTCCAATATTCCTGAAGGAGTTCCCCGAGAGATGCTTAGCGCTTGTTGGCCCTTTTGCCTTCTGTCTGCGGTCCAGCTCACCACTAAACCATCTCGATTGGGTTCAGGTCCAGTGACTGTGGAGGCCAGGTCATCTGGCGCAGCACCCCATCACTCTCCTTCTTGGTCAAATAGCCCTTCATGCCTTCAGTGTGACTCTACAATTTTCATAGTCATGAAAATAAAGAAAACTCTTTGAATGAGAAGGTGTGTCCAAACTTTTGGTCTGTACTATATATATATATATGTATGCATATGTGATATTCAAAGCAACAATTATCGATATTGTGTTCATTTTGTGTGTGACGATATACGATATATTAGCAATAACCGCAATATTTAAAATGAACAGTTCTCTTATGATAACACCACATGTAAATACACCAGTTCCAGTACCTGGTGGAACTCCCAGTTGGCAGTATTGTGCTTTAATGCTGACACCTGTCACACAAGAAGACACAGCATTTGCAGTGACTCTGAGGAGAGCCGTGTTCATCAGAGTAAGTTGCCATTATTTTACTAGCTATATGATGGGAAACATGAGATTAACCTATTAACAGTGGTTTTCAGTGTTCATATATTTAAGTAAAGGGTGATTATTTTAATAAGTAGCGCGTTTTCTTTACTTGTCTTGTTTTTGGTATTTGCAATCAATACAGCCTGTGTGTAGTAACACTTTATTTATTTTTCAAATCTATTAACAGTTACACGATTAAAACTGATCTTGAAAAACTGAGCCACCACATTGGTACATTAAACTTATTTAAAATGTTAAATTGGTCGCAGTGCTATGGACTTAATGTCTCATCTGCAGTCATTCTTCAATAAGGTTCATTAGTTAATATTAGTTAATTACATTAGTTAACATATATAAAAATAACAAAAAAATAATGAACAATATTTCCACAGCATTTATTAATCATGGTTCATGTTAATTTCAGTATTTATGTATGCATTATTAAAATCACAAGTCATCACTGTGAACTTACATGAACAATGAATGACTCAATTTTTATTAACATTAACAAAGATTAATAAATTGTGTAATAAATGTATTGCTCATGTTCATTAATGTTAGTTAATACATTAATGTTAATAAATGACATTGTATTGTAAAGTGTTACCATTAATATTTAGATCAGTGGTTCCCAAACTTTTTCAACTCGCGGCCCACACAACCAAACACATATGTTTGCGTGGCCCACTGCAACAAAATTAACTGACCCCGCTATTGTTGGGTTAATAACCTAGTACTCAGAAGCAAGATTGTTAACTGTCTTTATTGAATGAACTGACAATGAACAGAAAATAACTCTGGTTGCATGGCACCGCTTGGCACGACTGCTATTGTTCTGTAGCATATGCAGCAAAAATATCTAAGATAAATCGGCGGTTAAACCAATCAGTGAGCTTGAATAGTGGAAGCATAGTTAGTTTAATATTTATTTTTTGTTATTTAATTATATGAAATTATGTTATGACTCAGAAATGTTTACATATGAACAATATTATTATTTCTTTTAATCCCACCTGCAATACCATCGCGTCCCACAGGTTGAAAACCACTGAATTAGACTTTATTCACGTAATTTGACACTACTCTTTTCAAAATATTAAGAGTTTAATCTTGTAACCTTAGAATTATTATTATTATTATTATTATTATTTGTGATGGACATCAGTTATAATTATCTACAGCAGTGTTTCCACCGCTGGAACTTACCCAGGAACTAGGCACTTTGGGCTGGTACTCTGTGTGTTTCCACCGCAGGAACCAGGATCTAAATAAAGTTCCGGGTAACAAAAATTTCCCCTCAGAAAGTCCATGCTCACGAGGTAGTACTTTTTCAAAGTTCTGGAACTTTCGGGGCAGGATATGGGCGCTAAACATGCTGACAAGTTGAGTTCACGCAGCATTGTGATTTCAACCAATATTTATTTTCAAAATATTACTGTTATGGTATCATGAAATGTAATTTTAAAAGTAATTCAGGCGAGAATGTAGTTGTTTAAAACTCAAATCTGCGGTTTATTTATAAAGAAAGCACCTATTTAAAAATGTGTTTCGCCGAAGTCGATCAGCTCCACACGATCAGCGCAGTTCTCATGTTTACCAACAAGAGCACTAAAGATCTCGGCTAGCCCTTCTGACATTTGCCGCTGCCTCTGATGTCTCTTTAGTGGTTAAAAATAAAATACAATTTGTTCTGGGTAAATGAAATATGTAATCTTTGGTCTTTATTCAATTTATCTATTAATATGTTAAAATGAAAATAAAAAGAGGGAATTTATATATTTTGTTTCATTGTAATGTAGGCTGTATATATATATATATATATATATATATATATATATATATATATATATATATATATATATATATATATCCCTGAACTACATTTCATATATTAACACTACATATTAATATAGGTGGAAACACTGCCTTTGGTATGCCCTTTGAAGGCTTCTTGAGTGAAACAGAAGATCTAAACAGAAAGACACATGACCTGTTTTACAGAATTTTGTTGTGAATAACCCCCCTCTGTGGTGTTTCAAGAATGAATCCATTATTGAGCCTATGATTCAATGACCCACTCATTAAGCAGTCCCTCCAGAGAAACGCGATTACGCGATCGCATGATTTAATGCATAATCAGCCACAGGCCGCATATTTATGCGGGGTCGCATTTTTTCAAATACGCCACTCTTTTGCTGCATAAATTGCCGATTTCAGAAAGCAAAATATACGGGGCTAGCATGATTTCATAATAATGATTTTCATAATTTCGTTGCAAAAACTCACACAAGTAAAGCGCCATTTCCCCCTATTGCCATGGGAACCTTATGAAGTGACGTAATTACGTGACGTGAACATCGTCTGCAAACCCCGCGGTGAAACCAGCATTGCTGAGTCCCAATTCGCATACTAACCGTCCAAAATAGTCCTAAATTTCCTCACAAAAAAAGTACATACTTTTAGTCGTAGTATAAGTAGGCGAATTGGGACTCAGCGCAGGTTGAAACTTGAAGCGCAAATCATTCTTATTTGCCAACAAAAATAAGCGCAAAAGAATGTGCGAAGCAGTTTCCCGATTTGTTACATGACAGTGGAGCCAAATTATATTGCGAGAACTTGCGAAAACTGCGGTTTGATGAAATAGAGAAAAAAAGGTGATTCTCCCAACACCCCCTTCTCACTAGGCTACTAACACTGTTGTAGTTTCATTCAGAGGTTGATGCAACTTTACAGTTGTAAGATTGCACTGTTTTGTTACAGAACAGTACCAAAAACTTTAATTATATTAGTAGTATGTAAAATTATTTACGTTGCAGTAAGAGATTGCAACTTAAATAGTCTGTGATTTAGTATGCTCGCTTATCATAGGAAGTAATAAGAAATTACTCTTTACATTAAGGTAGTAGCCTAGTGAGAAAAAGGTGTTGGGGGAATCACCTTTTTTTTCTCTTTTTCATCAAACCGCAGTTTTTGCAAGTTCACGCAATTTCATCGCATAAAATTGCAAAAATATCCTGCATGTTCCATCGCATTTTTTAAGAAAACGTGCCACAAATACAAGGATTTTTGCCCGCAACAATCACAAAAAAAGTCAGCGTTTTTCTGGAGGGACTGATTAAGTCACCAAGTTTTAATGAATTGGCTGAACAAATGACTGAATGTTTTACTTAAGATTATTATATTTTTAAGACTGGCTGAAACCTACTGGTGTTTTTAGCTTCATATTTATAATATCATGTTATCATGTTAAAATCATTTCAAGTTTTTTATATTCAGTTTTTAAAACCCATTAATTTATAGCATTATATTCATAGCATTAAGTATGCAATTCTGATTAAAGTGTCAAACATTCATGTTAATGCTGAACAGTTTGTGTACATAAACCTAAATGCTACTTCAGATGCAGCTTTTGAAAACATGAAAACAATGCTAAAGTTTGTGTAATAAATTCTATGTTTAATAAAAAAATAAAAATATAATTATATATATCAGTGGCGTAGCCACGGGGGGGCCTGGGTGGGCCTTGGCCCCCTCATTTACATGTCCGGCCCCCTCAGATTTCCGATTGCTTAAAATAAAATAAGTAAAATAAGAAAATGTTGATTTGTCAGTCTGATTGATAAATTGACCAATCGAAATGCTGCACGGTAAAACGCGGCTGTTTTCAAACTTGATTTGATTAGCCCATGTCACGTGTTGTGCGCAACTGACGCCGTCATCTTCGCTTGAGTTTTTTTTTTTTTTTCGCTTGAGTTCATTAATATTCGGTGACAATGGCAGCTGTCACGCAAACTACAATATTACGCTTTTTCATGCACAGATCAGCATAATTCTCAATGATTTGTCTGCAATTGATGAATCGCATTC
>NW_020529006.1:105000-259136 GCF_003368295.1 Carassius auratus
GAGGATGTCGGGCTCTCATGCCATCCTTATTGAGTCTGTTTATGATAGTTTCTTCAGAAACATGCACACCAGTAGCCTTCTGGAGGTCAGTTTGTAGGGCTCTGGCATTACTCCTTCTGTTCCTCAAGATACTTGCTGTCCAATTCCTTTGTGTAATGGCCCATCTCCTGGTATCTGCTCCATGGTCTTGAAACTGTGCTTTGAGACACACCAAACCTTGCGACAGCACATTTGGACGTGCCATCCTGGAGGAGATGGTCTACCTGTGTAAACTGATTTGATTCCAGGTACACTGCATTATTCTACAAGGAATGACAAGGATCATAACAAAACACAAAACTAGAGACAAATCAGTAAAAAAAAGGATAAAGAGAGAGCAATTGTCTGTGGCAACCACCTGCACAACCATTCCCTTTTTGGGGGTTGTCTTGCTGTTGTTTCTTCAACGCTGTTGTCGCTTTCATTTGCATTAAACTGATTCACAATCACTTATGCTTCATAATTTGACAGATTGATATCCTTAAAGTTTAACTGACCTAGTTTAATACTATTATGACTAAGTGTTCCCTTAATTTTTTTGAGCAATGTATATGAAGCTATATTTTATTTTGTTTAGTTTATTTTATCATTATGTAAAACACAACCATTTACAAAGTACCGACTAACTGTTTTCAAAGAATACCTTGTATATTTGTGTATATGCATTTTACTACAAGCTTCTGGGGCCGGTTGCACCAGCTGGACACATCTGGTTGTAAGACTAGGCCGGATGTAAAATGTGCTTCAAGTCGTGTGTACAATTTATACCCATTGCACCATCTCGGTGTAGTGCTACGTCTGAGACGAAATCTTACGCCGCAGAGGTAGGTGTAAAGTGAAAAGTCATGATTTGCTCGTACATTAATCATTTTTAGGATTCATATCTGTTAGTTAATTATTACTGCAGACGTGAACTGTAATGCTTATGGTCTTTTCAGGCAGGATAAGCAATATCAATCGCAAAGCTTGCTGTAAACTATTGCCTAGCCAACGACACTGTCTACATTAAATACAAAATATATTTCTGTCAAGCATGTAATAATTATGCAGTAAAATATTACATATGACCTGGGATTATTAAAAGAAACTGAACCATTTGACATCTTGCTTGGAAAAAAAAGTGTAAATGCTTGGAAATATTTCACGTATTTAATTCCATTCATTATTTGCAGCGTGCTTGCCATCCAATAATCACAATACGTTTTGTGCTTTGTTACTTTCAATCAGAAATAAATTATCAGCTTTCAAATTCTGTGAATTTTATCAAAATACAAATTTTTAGCCACAGTAAGACAGCAAAACACAAAATGTCATGTAAAGTCACAATTACCTCAGGAAAAACATTAATTGTAAATTAACTTGATAGTCAGCTATATATATATAACTCCTTCAAAAACAGCTAGAAGCCTTGGAGTTATGATTGATGATCAGCTGACTTTCTCAGACCACCTCAGACCAGCTAATACTGTCCGAGCCTTCAGATTTGCTTTATTCAACATCAAGAATATCAAGCCCTTTCTTTCGGAACATGCTGCACAACTCCTTGTTCAAGCTCTTGTTCTGTCCAGGTTGGACTATTGCAATGCCCTCTTGGCAGGTCTTCCAGCCAATTCTATCAAACTTTTCAATTGATTCAGAAGATACATTTTTAATGAGCCAAAAATAATACATGTCACACCTCTGTTTATCAATTTGCACTAGCTTCCAATAGCTGCTCGCATAAAATTCAAGGCATTGATCTTTGCCTACAAAACTACCACTGGCTCTGCACCCATTTACCTAAATTTGTTACTTCAGACTTATGTGCCCTCTAGAAGCTTGCGTTCTGCAAGTGAACGTCGCTTGATTGTGCCATCCCAAAAAAGCACAAAGTCACTTTTACAGACTTTTAAATTAAATGTTCCCTCCTGGTGGAATGACCTCCCCAACTCAATCCGAGCAGCTGAGTCCTTAGCCATCTTCAAGAATCGGCTTAAAACACATCTCCTTCCATCTTTATTTGACCCTCTAACTTTAACATTCACTATTCTAATTCTATTCTTAAAAAAATCTAACTACCTTTCTAATCTTTTTGTATTCTATTTCCTTTTCATTTATTATGCAATTGTATATGTGTGGTGTGTGTATGTGTAAAGACCTCTAACTAGCTTGCTCTATTCTTTTTTTTTAATTCTATCTGTTTTCTTTTTATTTATTATATTATTTAAAATCCCATGCTACGTGTACTGTGTTAACCTAACTGAGACTTGTTATAGCACTTACATATCATTGCTCTTTTTGTTGTTTTTGATTGCTTCCACTGTCTATATATTCCACTATATATATATATTAGGGGTGGCACGGTTCGCTGAAGAAAAACCCGTACCCTTCGGTTCACCACACACGTTCAGCACGCGCAGGGACCGCTGTTTTACTTAAATCCAAAGCATCTGTAATATGGTTTGCTATAAATAGCAGTTAATATATGTTTCTGTTGACGGATGCACATTCTGGATTCCCATACATTACAACAATAGCGATTAAAAAAAAAAAAAAAAAAAAAACCTAGACAAACCATTCACTCTTGATCAATGTGAATGACTTATGTTGATTCCAACTTAGGGATTCACATTGATCAAGAGTGAATGGTTTGTCCAGGTTTTTATTTTTATTTATTTTTTTATCGCTATTATTGTGCTATTGTTATGAGCAGTCATTTATTCTGTCATCATCCGGGTGCTGAAAGCGTGCAGGCACAGATGAGAACTGAACAGCACACGTTAATATGTATTTTAACTAAACTCATTTAAGCTTTGTCAGTTTAAACATTTAAGAGCCAAAGACGTGAGGACAAATTCAGACAAAAATTGTCAAAATGCCCGTCTTGGTAAGTATCCTACAGCAGACATAGCCGGCTGAACGCAGGCCACTGTATCAGTGTATTCTCTTAAAGTGACAGTCTTTATATTAATAGAAACAGCAACAACAAAGAAATCACTCACTGCTCTTGATTAAAAAGCTTTTATAACTTTAATAAAGAATTATCTTTAATTTATATAGTCCAATATGCAATGCTGTTTTACATTTGATTACTTAATTTTCTGTACCTAAAAACTGAAAATCACTGTTTATTGTTTGTATCTTTACTCTATTGTATTTATTTGTGCTGTTGCTTGTAGTTGGATAGAATATTATTATTCTTTTTTTTTTATTAGAAAGTATAGTTTTCCATAAACATAGCACATACCAAACTGTACCAAAAACCATGACTAAAACCTTGAAACAAACCGAACCGTGAAAAAGTTGAACCGTGCCACCCCTAATTTATATATATATATATATATATATATATATATATATATATATATATATATATATATATATATATATATATATATTTAAAATAAACTATAGAGAGAAGCATTGTATTATATTTAACATATTTTACTTAACCTTGATGAAATCTGTCATGTGAGTGTGCAGGGAGACTTAAGATAAAAACGATAAAAACGTGGACTTGTTAGGAAATGTTTACTCAATTAAATCATGGCGTGGTGGCTTCACTTTGTGCCATGAGCAGTTCAGTTCTATTAGTAGATGTAGCCATTGTGATGTGAACGTGTCTCAGCTACACTATAACTGCTGGAGAATGTGTCAGCGCATTGTTGAGCCTGATCGTAGTTTCATTTGGAGCAACGAGTATAAATATTAATCGTAAAGCGGGACGTTGCAAAGCCCAGCGTAGGGCTTACACGCAGCTTTTTTACGTCTAGCTGGTGCAACCGAACCCTGATGAGTTTTGCATTGTAGTGAACAGCAGTCAAGATGGCAAACCCCCATTTTCATTTTGATATTACCGGGTTTTTGTGTAAAACAAATACTACTTCTTGTGGGGTAGTGTAGTGGGTAACATTAACATACAGTAACCCCCACTCAGGAAATTTTAGTAGTTGTTAGTTACTCTTATCTATCCTTTTGTTAATAAAACTATTTTATATTATAATTGTGCCTTCTTTTTATTGATAAAAAAGGTAATAGGCTTTACAAGTTAACAATAGCTCTAAAATCCTTCGGTATGATGTAAATATCATTTATGTAATTCTTATTTATTCAACAATATTTCATGATTGCTGGTACCCTGTAAAATAGTGTGACCAAAACTAAATATTAATATTTAAACCCAAAGCCATAACACTTACATTTTTAAAATCTCGACATTTAGTTGTGCCCCGTGTGAGGCTATCTTACACTGAAATCACTACAATACTGTAGCCAATCTTAGAGATATAGTCAGCTTTTTAATTTATTTTAATGGGACTTTCGCAGGAGTACAAACAAAATGGCAGACACTAAATAAAGCTGCTTGGAAATGGTCTTTTAACCTTTACCATTCTTCACATGCTCTCTGATTTCCTCAAACAACTCTCATATTTTAGGCAGGAAAACATTTTGTTAAAACACTACTACAAACCAATCTTTTCTATGGAAACAAAAATAAATAAAACTAATTCTGACAATTTTTTAATATATCTGTAGAATAAGCAATAATTTATCTCTTCACGCTTTATTTGCATTGCTCTATGACATACCAGGAATACAGATATATGTGAGACACTTGCTTTTCATTTCATTAGTCTTCAGGAGGAACTAAGATTCAATAACATGGATTATGTTATATAAATTACATTATATTAACTGCAATTGTTTTTTGTCTTTAAAAAAGAAGATCTATTTGCTACAACTGACAGGCATTTGTCTTGATCAAAATACAACACAAAACAAGTCATTCATTAAATACACAGTTTTTCATTACAATTTATATTATTCACATAATGTCATTGCATTGTTGAACTATGGGTAATACTGGTTTGACTATGTCTATGTACTTGATACATGTCCCCTTTGCTTTAATGACTGCAGAATTCAAGCGGAAATGAACAAAGCCTGATGATCCATGTTTTTCAGCATGGTTTACGAAAACTATAACCGTTTTGCACTGAAAGAAGTTCATATGGTTAGTGCCAAAAAATTACTTGGGGATGTCCAGATTCATACATATATTAATTTTATGTCCCGGCTTAAATTTTTTCATATTTAACACTTAATTGCTGTGATTTAAAATAAAATAAAAATTCATTTGGAGCCAGCAGTAAATTAAAATAATTTACTTCTACATAAATATATCATGAAACAGTAAACTGACTTACTGAAAGTTGACTTTGTCTACTTGAAATCGGGTTTCAAAAATCCCTGATGTCAAAACACGGCACCTCAGCAAATCCTGGAAGAAATTAACAAACTCTCAATTTAATGACTCTGATCATTAATATTAATTAATCTAGTGTGAAAGCGTCCTCACCTGGTCTGTTGGTGTATAGTCACCCTGTCGTACAGACTCAATTCTGTCCAGGAAGCTAAAAAAAAAGGTTTAAACACAAATTAAAATTGACCATGATTACAATAATACTATACTATAATATACTGAAACAAACTGAGAGACCATTTTGAAGGCTCAGGAAACCTTTGCAGGTGTTTTGAGTTTATTAGCTGATTGGCATGTCACCATATTCTAATGTGTCAAGAAAGTGAATTGGTGGGTTTTTGTTAAATGTGAGCCAAAATCATCAAAATTAAAAGAACCAAAGACATAAACTACTTCAGTCTGTGAACATATAATTTTTTTTTATTTTATTTTTTTTATTTTGGTGACCCATACTCAGAATTTGTGCTCTGCATTTAACCCATCCAAAGTGCACACACACACACAGCAGTGAACACACACCTGGAGCAGACACCCAGAGCAGTGGGCAGCCATTTATGCTGCGGCGCTGGGGAGCAGCTGGGGGTTCAGTGCCTTGCTCAAGGGCACCTAAGTCTTGGTATTGCCGGGCCAAGACTCGAACCCACAACCCTAGGGTTAGGAGTCAAACTCTCTAACCACTAGGCCACGACTTCCCCTTTTTAATTTAATTCAAGTTTAATAAATAAGAATTTCCACGACATTCTAATTTATTGAGATGCACTTTTATGTATTGCTTTGACTGACCTGTACATACTTGTGTGTGTGGTTGGGGGGGGGGGGGGGGGGGGTTGGTTGTGGTTGGTGGATGAGTTGGTGGATGAGACAAACATACACCAGGCAAAGTGATAATCTAAAACCTTCTGCAGTGTTTACCAACTGGTTTGTGTCAGTTTCGGACTCCGGGTGGAGCTCTAGCACAGATCACTTTAGCCCTACTTCCTTGCCTCGAAATTTGGACTGGACAACAACACTTTACATATGTTTTGCAACTGGAAAGGTTATGCAGTGAGTAATGCAAGCTTATTAAATACAGCATACCTCTACATATGACTTTTTATTTTTGTTTGTTTTTTGCTTGTATTTCATGCTGTTTGGCTGTTCAATTAAACCTTTTGGTCTGATGTTTTATAGTCATTTTGGGCTGAACAATACATTTCTAAAGCATATTGTCAGTGTCATCACAAGTGTAGAGTTAGGAGGGATGACTGTTCTCGATATAGTTGACCTGGTTCACCATAGCTGCACAGTGAAGTTAGGATGACCTTTAATAAAAGGTTGTCCCCTTTATGCTGAAGGGGAAGTATCAATATTTCCATCTTTTGAATGGCCGCTACAAATGGAGAAGCCTACATACAAAATGATGCACAAAAACACATAGATAAAAACAAGGTTATATACCACAGGATAAGGGAAATTTTAAATTTTGGTTTCCAAACCTTGGAAAAGTCAGCTGGACAAAAGATTTGATGGACAAACATTCACTAGCCAAACCTTGCTAGTGTCGGTCTGGACCCCCCCTTTTACTTCAGAACTGAATTAATTTCTCATGACATATTTAGAGATTTTGGTCCATATTAAACAGAATAGGTCAGGACGTGGGCGTAGCATAAGCTCTGGTGAGAATGTGCTATTCTCGCGAGAACCCAGGTTTATTTACAGGAGCAAAAGAAACAAAGTTTCCTTTGTTTAGATAAGGAAACCAGTCTCCTCTTGGCATATATGAAAGTGAAAGTGACGTGACATACAGCCAAGTATGGTGACCCATACTCATTGCATTTAACCCATCCAAAGTGCACACACACAGCAGTGTACTCACATCCGGAGCAGAGGGCAGCCATTTATGCTGCGGCGCACGGGAAGCAGTTGGGGGTTCAATGCCCAAGTCATGGTACTGCCGGACCGAGACTCGAACCCACAACCCTAGGGGGTTAGGAGTCAAACTCTCTAACCAATAGGCCACGACTTCCCCACATATATCAAAATCTTCCAACATTTTTCTTTACAAATCCTTGTTTTGTACTTTAATTTGTGACCAGTGTTTGCTCTCTCCTTTGCGCTTTCGAGTTCGTCACTTCTCACCAGAGCTTACTCTACACCTATATCATCCACTGGAACTGAGTTCTATTGTAAATGTGCATAAGACAATTAGTGGAAGCTAAAGATTACAGATTATAAAGTTTTAAATATGGACATTTTTGTTACAAAAACATCAATATGCTTCAGGAGGCCTTTATTAAGCCATTAGAGCCATAGTTTTTTATGATGGATGGATGCACTTTATTGTACTTCTTTTATTGAACAATAACACCCATTCACTGCCATTATAAAGCTTAGCAGAACCAGGACATTTTTTTTTTATATAAAATTCCGATTGGATTCATCTGAAAGAAGAAATTCATTTTGGATGGCTTGAGAGTGAGTAAATCATTTGGGTTACATACAGGAATCATGGAGTTAAATTTAATACCGTTTAAGACCTTTTTTTTAAGACTCTTTCCATACATTTCAAGACCTCATCGCCACTCCAAGTTTTAACCAGTTACATCGGCGACACTTCAACCTACATTTACTTGGATATATATGGATTGTAAGATAACACAACTTAACAGACTTATTTAATGATAACCCCTTATCAATACAACATAATTTAAAAGGAGAGAGCCAAGCAAAAGATAATTAACTGAGTGACTAATTAATGCAATCCAAGAAACAAGAACTTGACCAATAAACAGACAAAACTTATTGAGGAGGGAAAATAAAACTCTATGTGCTAAGGGAGCAATGAGTTCACACAGTATATTCAAAACATGCATTTGCAACATCAAATCTTATAACTGTCTGCAAACCATAGTTGTTTTGTGGAACTCTGACAAACATCTGACTGGTCAGACAGTTTACCTGTGATTAGAGCTGTAATCAGGCCTTAAAAGTTAGGCCAGACAGGACCCGAGCCCGACAGGTTTCGGCCCGAGCCCGACAAGTACATTTTGATTGACAGCTTATTAAAAGCCTGAACTCGTTTACAGCCCGACATTATTCAAATGTGTGCATACACACAGCTCTTTTTCCTTTTGTCAAGAATGAGTCATTTATATGTGTTTTAATATAATTTATTCATAACTAAGGTAGATTATAGGCCACTTGGAAGTTGGAATAAAGAAATAAAATAAGTCCTCTGTAACATCGTAACATCTCAGCACTCCAAATAGGCATAGGCTCATTTAGCCTATAAATAGTCCAAAGCACCAAAAAAATTAGTTTTTTTTAACAAATAAAATTAACATACATTTCAAATTAAGATTGGTATTTGGCAATAACGAAATTAAGATAAAAGCTCCGCCGGATTTGCTTCGCCAGCTGACATTTAATAAAAGAATGCCAACATTAGCGTAAATACTCTGTCCACATTATGCATTCAAGACTCAGTGAATATTTAGTTATCATTAGAAAAACCTTTACTCTCAGAGATTAGGCTAAGCCTACATGTTTTTGTGGAGGAAAATGAATGAATCCACTGTAGATGGCTTCAGCGCGTTTCTGCGCTCACTGATGGTGTGTCATTATTCACTCATTATTCCCATTATAAACATGGTCGAAACTTTTCCACAACTCAGACTTTGCTTTAGTTGCAGGTGCAACCAAAACATAATCGCAAGAGGCCAGCCTCCGTTTCACCTACTCAGCATTCATTTTCGCATCTTTCTCACACTAATCGAAACACATCACATGACCGCTCGCTTACCTCGCAAACAGGAGCGCAAACCCGAGCCCGGCCCGAGCCGAGATTATATAAATTAAGCCCGGGTCACGTCGGGTTCGGGCAAAGATCTTCAGCTCTACCTGTGATTACATGCATTTGATGTAGAGCTGCAACTAACGATTATTTTTTCTGTTGACTAATCTAATCAATTATTTTTTAGATAAATCGACTACTCTTACGATTATTTTTATTAAAATAAATTATTAATCTAGTGTTCTTTTTTTTTGATTAGCTAATGAATCCTTTGGTTATTTTAATATAAGCACAACTTCTAATATAATATTTCAACATTTATTAATTTTTTTCCCCAAAAATACTTAAAGGGATACTCCACCGTGTTTTCATATTAAACTATGTTATTCCCTTTTCCAAGACGAGTTCATACATACCTCTCTCGTCTCAGTGCGTGCACTCAATCGCTTTGGCGCGCGGTGACACTTTGAAAGCACTTAGCTTAGCCCACTCATTCAATATGGGCCAAGCAGAGAAGCTACCAAACACCTCCACGTTTTCCCTATTTAAATACAGTTACTCGCGTAGTGTAACTCGACCTAGGACGGTAACACAAAACAAAAAGTTGCGCTTTTCTAAGCGTGTAAAATGGATAACTATATTGTGTGGCGGAATACCATGGTGCAGTAATATCTTCACTAGAGGGAGCGGGGGCCGGTGAGAGGATTTTTCACGAGTGAAGATATTACTGTGCCAAAGCGATTGAGTGCACACACTGAGACGAGAGAGGTATGTATCAACTCGTCTTAGTTAAGGGAAAAACATAGTTTAATATGAAAACACGGTGGAGTATCCCTTTAAATGTGGTTGAAGTTTTTACAGTTTACAAAAATAAAGAGTCAAAGAAAATTATTTTACTATAACTATAACTATAGCATTTATAATTAACCCTCTGGAGTCTAAGGGTATTTTTGGGGCCTGGATAAGTTTTGTCATGCCCTGATATTTGTGCTTTTTTCAGTTTCTTATAAATATCTAAATGGGTAAAGTCTAATATCACTGTAATCAGCACAAACTGGGCTATAATAATATGTGAAATGCCAGGGTATATACAGCAATCCTTAAGTTAAATTTACTACTTTTTAATACCTTTTTTACTACCTTCAGAATATTTTTTAAAACCATCACGACACTGAATTGCAAGTGTTAATCAGCGACCTTTCTATTATTTACACAGATTTTGACATATATAACATACAAAAAAAGAATAGATTTAGAGTAAATAACTTCGTAAATAAAACTTAGTAAATAAAATAAAACAAACTACATAAAATTTGCAATGGAGAGAATGTATAGTTCCAGCACACTGGCTGGCATTCATTGCAAGTTGATGCATTACAAACGGGCATCTTCTATGAACTGTTGCGGATTCTATGAACTGTTGCGGATTCTAAGAACTGTTGCGGATTCAAAAACTGCGCCACGAATTTGCGGCAGTGGTGGTGGAGGTGCAGCCGCGCAGACAGCTGAGATTGGTAGAATTAACTGCTCTCTCCGAGCACGCATTCCATTTTTATGTTTAGTTGATTGCATATGCGACCGAAGTGCGTTAGCTCCCATCCAGTTGACATTGATGTTTTTTTACACACCGAACAATAAGCCTTCCTGTTAGTCTTGTCACGGTACCAAAATTTCAATATTCGGTACCGATAGCCGTGAAAATCCACGGTTCTCTGTACCAATTTCGGTACCAAAGCAAAACACAAAAATATGCTAATTAAAAAAAAATTTACTTTTTACACTAAAAATAAAACCAATGCCATTCTTTATACTTATTGTGTTTAAAGTTTTTCTACAAGTTATATAATTATGAAAAACAGTAAACAAGTTTCACCCAAATTTAATTTGTCTTTTAATTTATGAAATTTAAACATTTTATTTTTGGTAAATAAAGGGGATTTGCTATTAAAATTAAAACATGGAAGAAATATTGTGATTTATTTCTTCAAAAAATAAAGTTTTTTTAATTTTTTTCAACAGTAGTAGCAGTATCACATACATTTTACTAAATAATAGTAATATTTCTAGCACAATGCCCTTATGTAAAAATTTACTTTAAGGCCTAATGAATGCATATTTGTCATTTTAACTGAACTTAAGACTGGTGGTGATGCTTAAGATATTTTTGGTTATTGAGGGTTTCTGTAACAAAATAGTAATAGATCAAATTAATTATTATTAAAAGACAATGCACTATGAATTGATGAGCTGCTGGGTTCATGAATATTAATCACGTTGTAAGCGTTTGGTCAAACTGATTTGCTGAAATCAAAACAGGGACGGTACTAAATCAGCGCCAGCCAATGAAATTGCCATTTGCGCATTAGCTCCACTCACTACCAGAGAAACCGGTATGTCTTCTGCTTGTTCGAAAATGAATATGAGTAATTCTAACCGTTATATTGACAGGAGAAGACAACAAAGAATAGTTTACAATATAGCGTGTCGATTCAGCGTGGTAAGACTCTCGCTCTCTCTCTCTTTGCATGTGTGAGAAACAGCGCTATCAGTAAATCTATTAGAAAACTTGCATTTGCCCAAGAAGATGACGATGGTTGTCCAGTCTTTGAAGATATGCCTTGAAGCAAGTCTAAAATAAAACGGAAACCAGCCACTTCTGTTGAGCGCGCAGTGTTCTGAGATGATGCCGAACGACCACTGAATATGACGTCAGCATCAAACATACATTGAGACGGAGACGAAAGATCTTTGATTATCTGCCCAGATATGCTAAAGCCCATATTTAAACGAACTAACGCGAACGCAGATAGAATTTCAATCAGAATAGGACACCTGATAGTCTGAAAAAATAATACCTAATTTGGAAAAAAATAATACCTCTGAGACCACATTTAACACTTTTAATGGCCTTAAATTTGACTATTTTGATTTATCACTTTTTAATACTTTTTAAAACCCCGCGGACACCCTGAATGCATGCATGTACATAATTGTATTTTTGAGAAAAAAAAAATGTTATGCATGGTTAGTTAAAAACTAAAAATGATAAATCACTTGAATAAGGCCATAAAACACATACATAACATTGGTTCCAGGGATTGTTGAGAACTGGAGCTTGTAGCCTAGAATTTTTCTTTCTAAATTATGTGAAAATCATCTTGTTTACTCACTCACAGAAAACAATATATTGATTAAAATTTTCTAAGACACTTTTTGTTGGTAAAAGTCATATGTGAGTAGGCGTCAACTATCATGAATATCATTGTGATTTACACCTGAGAAGACAAAGGGCCGCATAATGAGCTGCATAATGAGCCTCTCATTCAGCTGTGACACTGAGTGAGGAGTTACAAGAAAGAATGTGAGAATAAAATAAATCTATATCATTTTATGTTTGTAGTTTATTAAGAATATATTTAATTATTCCACAACATAATTTAATATCCACTTGGAGGAGCAGTTAAACAGTTTATTAGGAACAATCAAAGCTGACTATCAAACAAATTTTTAGGCATCCTTACTCCAGTCACACAATCCTTTAGAAATCCTTTTAACAATCTTATTTTCTACCAAAAAAAAAAAAAAAAACCCATTTATTATCATTATTATTATTATTAATGTTGAAAAGAGCTGAGAATATTTTTCAGGTTTTTTTAGGGGGAAAAAATTGAAAGAACTGCATTGATTTTACATTTGTTAGAGTTATTTCTATTTGTCACATTTATATTATTTACATCAAGCTTTTGAATGGTATAGTATTGTATATTTTTATTGAAACTTCATAATGTTTCACTTGATTATACATTTAGTCAGGAATTATAGTTTGGAAAAAGTATTTGGAAAAAGTCTAACTAGTAAAATGTTTACACGTTATGTGAAAACAAGTACAAATAAATAAATAGAGACTTACTCATGTTTATGATCTCTGCTGAATAAAGTGCTTCATTCTTTTTTCTGAGGAAAGTGATTTATGTCTTATTCCTCTCATCGCGAAGCAAACAGTAAAATAAAATAAAAACTTGAAGAACAGTCTGGCTGCTTTTTCTTCTGTGTGGGCGTATTCAAGCCGCGCGCTTCAGTTTGAATCTGAATAGCGCGTTAAGCGCGGGGGCATGGTCACATTAGACATAGTGAAGGGAGACATGAAAAACAGAAATCGCGTTGTTTTCATATGGATTACTTTATCTCAGAATATTTGTTTTTGGCAGCACTTGTTTAGTTTAAAAGTAGACATTTCAGGCTTTCTATAGATATCTCTCTCGTGTCTCTTCGTTGAGTATTCACGGAGTTAAAGTTCATTTTAATGATGTGTTTGTAAATGAAGATCAGCGCACACAAAGGCTGCAGAAAGCGCACCTTGGTTGTTATCTTTATTTTATAAGTGCACAAAGGTTTATTGTTATTATGTCTGTATCCAAAAAAAAGTAAACCCTTTACAGATTCGATTGATGTTTTGCTCTTATCTGTACGATTAAAACTGAGAGTGTAATTTAAGTTCTTTTCGGGGTTATCAGGAAAAAATTACTCAAAACGCATATATGCGTTAATCGACTTCAAAGGGTTAAACCACAGTAGCCACAAATTTACAGTTGTCTGAGACGTCATGAAATGTTCTTTAGCATCACAAACCATAAAATGTAGTCAGGGTTCTTCTATGGTTTATTTTTATAATAGGTAAACACAGGTGACAAGTTAACACAATCACATTTCCTTGATTCAGCGGTTGCACGATGTGCCGCCGAGAGTCCTGTCTTGAATCCAGAGATCTGGAGCTGATTCGGTGTAGATCGGTAGCTAGGTGATTCGTGACTGTCGTCTCATGGTGCGCCGTCTTTTAACGCTTGTTTGAAACCCGCGCCAGGCTTACTTTATTATTATTATTTTTTTTTTATCCTACTTACTTCAGCCGCTACGGGTGTTAATACCAATAACTTGTAATCCTTACAAGAATATCAGAATCATGCAATGAGCAAGTCTGCGTTTATTAGACACTTAACCCTTGTGGGTTGTTGGGGACGTTTTCGTCCACTAGGGGGTAAAGTTGAGTCTTATTTTGGCCACAACTTTCTCTGTGTTTGAGCTAATGGAATGATTTTTGGTGACAAATCTGATTTTGACCCATATTGAAATTTTTCAAAAACTCAAAGGTACACTGTGGGCAAATTCACTACCCTTTCGGGATGTCCGTGGATGAAAACATCCACTAAATTAAACTGCTGTAAAAATGTATCAGATAATTTTTTTTTTCACATTTTTTTGCATAAATCTATTAATCAACCTCAGTCCTGATCAAAACTAGCAATTAAAAAAAAAATCCAAGATTTTAACTTTTTAATTACCAAGTTCATAAATGATGTCACTGATTTGGGAAAAAAACACACATAAAATTACATATTTTCAATATAAAAAGTGATTGTGGACTGGATATTTTTTTTACCTTTTATCAGACTTGGGCATGTCAAAGATTGGCTTTGATGCATTGTTAGTTTTTGTGCAGCATTAGATTTAATTTTTTTCTCCCTAATTTGTTGTTTGTGGCTGTTTTTGCCCCATTGACTTCCATTATAACGACATTTTTTGATTGCAAAGCCATGACACCATATAACCATGCATTCTTGATTGTTTGTGGTTTTCCCTTTTGGGAAGAGGTAAAAAAAAAAATATTTTTACAGTTGATCACTAGGTGAGACCATTAACCCTTTAAATAGGCCTGTGCAAAAAAAAGGCTTGGTTTCTGGCTTGTATATGGAGTTATATGGAGTATAACAGCAAATTATAGTGTTTGTGTGTGTGTGTGAGATTCTTGATTGTTGGTGGTTTTCCCTGTTGGGAAGAGGTAACATTTGTTATTTTTTTTAACAGTTGATCACTAGGTGGGACCATTAACCCTTTAGATTGGCCTGTGCAAAAAAAGGCTTAGTTTCTGGCTTGTATGGAGTTATGTGGAGTATAAAAGCAAAATATAGTGTGTGTGTGTGTGTGTGTGTGTGTGTGTGTGTGTGTGTGATAGAGAGAGAGAGAAGGAGAGGGTGTGAGAGAGACCTTTTGTGCACTTACCTTGATGTACAGTATCTGAAAAAATCTCTCAGAACTACATGGAGTAAAAAATAAAAAAAGAAGTGTGTTTATGCACCTGCTGCCTTTTGATGGTGAAAAGTACAGATGGCCTATATGTGAAATGCTCCTCTTTTCTTGATGGTAAAGCCAGTTTAAAACCTTAAAATCCTGTAAAAAAAATCTACTTCGCATTAAATTTATGAACATAATGTATTAATAAACCAAATAAGCTGCAGCTCGCTGGAGGGGTCACGCTACATAATCAATTCTAAAACTTTGGTACAAGTCAAGCCCTTTCTCGTGTTGTTTGCTGCTCTTCTCACCATTAAATATCCAGCACTATGGCATGCAAGTGTTTAAATCCATGTACTTTGCTTTTGTTTAGTCTATTCGCTTGTTAAGTCTGACGTCACATAGCAGCGCTTCCGTGTCCAAACGCTCTACCAGTTACCACGAGAAAACAACAAAAGGTGCTAATATAAACTCACAATGTTACAGAATACTAGCGAAAAAGTTATAATATTAACCTTTAACTCCATACCGAAGTAACAGATAGCCAGACAATGAAAATATTAATATAAAAAAAATATATACAAATTATTTGTGTTTGGGACGCTGTGAGTACGGAGACTGTAGTGTATATTGCAATATGAATAAACAGTGCTCATAAATGGCTGCTGAGGTCATATTCTCAAGTGAAGCGAGTTGAGGCCTGTTATATAATGTTTCAAAGTTAAGTGTAGGCTACGTTCTACAATAGCCTAATTGCTACAGGCTGCTTTACGTTTTTTCTTTGTTCAATTTTTTTTCTTTTATTCTGTACTTTTGTTTGTTTGCACGCATTGTCAAAGGTTTTCAGCTACAAAACACGATGTGTAATGTTAAAGCTTGTTCAAAATGACGGAAACAATAAATGTTGCTGAAAAATAACGCCGGCCTCATTAAACTAAATTTAAATAAACGAATATTCAAATATTCGTTTTTTGTGAGCTCAAATATTCGAATGTGATATTTGCGGAAAACGCCCGTCCCTACATCAGATAACACTGTAACCAGTTAAACCGTAACACCGGAGAGCGCCAGTATGTTTTCCTACTGTTTTTGTGATATTTTTGTATTTTTGTAGTCGACGTAATAGATGACGTCGACATGTCGTTGCAGCACTAATTTGATGCAGACTTGACAGAATGTCAGTAACACTGCACCTGATCATGTCTGAATGATCATGGAAGGTAAAGTAATGATCACAACTATTACATCATTTTAATTGTGCATCTCAAGCCCATGCCAGTAAAAAAAATTATTAAATAATAAAAAAAACAGCCTACAGTAGCGCAATTTCTATGTCCCAAATCTACAAATTTAATTTCCATCTCTAAAACACATATTTTACAGTCACTGTTATATAAATAAATGCTTCCTATTAGTGTGGCCCAAAACATTTAGCACAGTTTTATTACAGGTAGAATGCAAAATGTTTCAGTGCAAACATTTCAACCAAATGTAATTTATGCAGCATTTCAAACCATTTCAAACCAACATTTCAAAGCCCCGCGTTATCCCGCAGCAGCGCAGTCAGTCATTGAGCTAGGGCTAGACGATTAATCGAAAAGTAATCGAAACCAAAATTTGGAACCTCTAACCGACGTAATTTTCCCATGTCGGTTATTTCCTGTTAATACTTCCCCCTTAAAAGCATATGTAGCCACATGATTATGCCAGCCAGTGCCATAAAAGCAAAACACGAAAGTGAACGCCGGTTCAACACATAGTGTTGCCGCGCGAGCGGTGAGCCTCGAGTCTTCACTAAACTTTGTCAGTTGTATTTGCTTTATGGTTTGGACGTTCAAGCGATTAGACGATTGGATGTTTATTATTATATCGAGCTACCATGTTCGCGCAGCTACATTGTGGCACGAAAACTCATAGTTGTGAAGATCGCGCACACAGAGGAACACAGTTGTCAACGCTGTCCCATGATTTATCACTAAAGTATCTTAGAATCGCAAAACTTATTATAGCATATTTTTCTACGTTTGAAGGAACTAGGCTATTTACAACCCCCAGCTTCACAATAATATAGAGACTAATACACACACGCATTCACTCATACTGGTACTGTTTACCTGTAATCTTTATTTATCTTTTACACCGAGCAATAATATGTAAGAAATGTTACGAACATGGATAAAATAACTGCTGATAGTGAGCTATGATCGTTCTTTCAATAGAAAAAAATATCCCACCTTTAATAGTTGATCTCAACCGTCTGACTAAGGCAGGTCTAAAAAGACGCTCAGGACATTTGACAGAACGCTGCTGCGTGCCGACACCAAAGCGTATCATTTTCATGTGTTATTAAGCCTTGTCACTTGCAATTGTAACCATTCAAAAGACTTTAAAGCATTCAAACACAAGACACAGAAAAGCCGAACTGAGTAGCTGGTTACTCGCGCTGTGCTTGGTGCGCACGCGGAGACAGAGCCTTAAAGGAGAACGCGTCTCACGTTTGCAAAGTTCTCCTTTAAGTTCCTCCTGCACCTCAACGAACAAAAACAAATCGCAGTTTAAGCAAACAGAAAAGGATGTGTAGAGCCCACTTCAGCACCGCGGTGTTCTGGTGTTCAGGGCTCATGCAGATAGGGGCATCTCAAAACACTTGAACACCGAATTTGTCTGTTTTTGCTCTTGTACCGATAAATACATAAAAAATATGTGAACATACCCGTCTTGGATAGTATGTTCGAAAAAACTGTCAGTTATGTCTTAAGTTAAAGAAAAAAGTTGAGAAAAAAATCATATGTGTATTATATCGGATGCATTCATTGTCTCTTAAAGTGACCGCGCCTTAAGTAATCGCAGCTTGGGCGCCGCGTTGCATTCTGTAACGTGGTGGGCATGTTGATAAACAAATAAACAGAACGAACATACAAATGAAACACTTTCAAACAGGGCCCACTGGTACAACCTGAACCGGGGCCCTACAAACCCCAACTATGGCCCCGTTTACAGTACAATCCTTGTAAGTGAACTATGAGGGCAAAAAAACTAAACAGAAACAAAATAACCATTTATTAATCGTAATCGAGGTAAAATGTTCAATTAATCGAGGTTTTGACTTTAGGCCATAATCATCCAGCACTACATTGAGCGCTGTAACAGATGATGTCAAATCTTGCGGAATTCCATAAACTAAACAGTACCCCTCTGTTTGGACAAATATACATAATGAAAAGATGATACTAAATGTAATACCTTGGAAAATAGCATTTAATGCTTTTTAATACTTTTTAAGAGCCTTAATTTTCTCTAAATTATTTGATCAACTTTTAATACTTTTCAAGACCCCGTGGACACCCTGTCATTAAAGGAGTGGTTTATTGTTTTTCTAAGCTTGATTGTGTTTATGGGCTGCAGTCTAACGTGTTAATGCTTTGTTTAAAAAACAAAAAAACAAAAAAAAAACGTATTTTTCACATTTTTTTTACCATTATTCCACACGGCTCTGTCCCTTCTCTGAGAAATGTGATCTGATCATTAGAGTAAAAATATGTGTATAATTGTAACTTTTCATTGATGGAGCTGAACTGAACTTTGCTTTAGATTGATCAAAAGACATTTCTAATCTACACAAATATTTATATTTCAGATAGTCTTCTTAACCTGAAAAAAAATATCATCTGTTTTCAACATAATAATAATAATAATCATAATAATAATAAATTTACTTTTTAGTAGTGAATATTAGAATGATTTCTGAGGGATCATGTGACTTGAATAATGATGCTAAAAATTCAGGTTTGAAATCACAGGAATAAATTACATTTTAAAATATGTTAAAATAGAAAGCAGTTATTTTAAATGGTAAAATTATTTCACAATATTACTGCTCTTGCTGTAATTTGGATCAAATAAATGCAGGCTTGGTTAGCAGAATATTCTTTAAAAAAACATTTCATCTTTTTGCTTAAAAATGTTTGACTGGTTGTAATCGCAGACTTGTTAATTATTCCTGAATTCTTAATCCTGGCTGAACTTAAAAATAGTCAGCAATGTTTGAAGTAATTGATGTCTTAGGTTTCCTGAGCCACATTTACAAAATTCACTGTAGCCTACAAGTTAATGTTAGATCTTCTGCTCCAACCACTGGTTAATGAGATTATAGAAGTAAGTTTCTAACATTTGAAGTTATGGTAGGAATGTATAGCTAATGTGGTATAATGTGAAGTAATCAGCAATCATAGGATTTATTATTTTTTTCATAATTTTTTTTTATGCCAGGTTGGAGTTACACTGATTTTCTTCCATGGTCTATGGACCATAGTTCCCTGGCCACCCCGTGTATAAAAATCCACCACTGTCCACTGTACAAGCAAACATATCTATGTGTAGAAGACTGCACGTTCATGAGACTTTTATTTGAATCAAAATTTACTCTGACTCACACCATTAAAAAATAAAAAATAAAAAAAAAATGAAATCAAGAGTTCTAAAAATAGAAGTCTAAAACTGTGAAATGAAATAATAAAAACTGTACAAAAAGTAGGGTATTAACTTGGAATGTTTAGATTACATTTAGGGATATGTGCATTATGACACAAAAACACATATTTTGGCATTAAAGTCACATTAGTCACAAATCATGAAATTTACAATTAATCATTTGCTTATTTATTTCAGCAGGTAACACATGTATTTGTTATATGCCCTTTTTTTTTTTTTTTACATTTTATTCCCTTATACAGAGCCCATGACATGGCAAAAATGTTACCCATGAATTAAGAAATTTACTATCTACTATTTACTTTTTTATTGTTCCTTTGTATGAATTAAAACGTGTTAAATAATAACTAATCCATATAATAAAAATAAAAATAAAAAAAATAATAGTTTGGTATACAGAGTTTGGCCATGCACTAGATTGGGGGAATCCATAAAATAAAATAAACAAATAAAAATATTTAAAAAATCAATCAATAAATAAATGTAGTCAGTCAACACAATACAACTTGACAGAGCACGTCTGTCAAACATGCAATGGAAAAGGAAAGTTTAGTTTATCAAGTCAATCCATAGTCCAGTGGTAGAAGGTAGACAGTGAGTTTAGAAATCACGGATTGTGGTGTTTTTTTTTTTTTTTTAGATAATAATAAAATAATATATAAAATGATTAATACAGATGTGTGCATTCTGCAGTTCGCTAGTTTATGTTACACCATTTTGTTTTCTTTTAGAAATTAGACCATGTCCATTTTACACTAAGCAACAAGTAGTGTGGACTGAATTCAGTCCAGCTGGAGGTGGCTGGGGTTTGGGGGTAGTTCTGTATAGCTTTTTGAGGTTGAAATAAAGGTGTAGATCACTTGCTCTAGTGTCTGATGAGCATTCCAAACTTAGAGCAGGTTTAGGCAAAGTCTAAGCCTAACCCATAATGAGCCTCAATATATTTTAATTATTTATTAATAGACTAATGTTTTCTTCCTGTCATGCATGCACATTAATAATACTCCGCACTGACATTTGAATATGAATAGTAATAGAGCACATTTCTTGTAGGTTACAGTATTGGATCTGCATGAAAAATAAATCACAAGTCTACAACAGAGACAGATGCAGTTATAAACTGAATTGATTATTTGACATTTTAAAATCATCTAATGGCCGATGCCGCTCCAATTCATCGCTCATTAGTTGTTCTTGATCAAGTTAAATGGATGCATATAAATCTAAAACAATTGTTTTAATAAATCTCTTTTGCATTAAAAAATAAAGATACAAAGCAGGTTAAGTTAAATATTATTGCACACATAATTGTAAAATCCTATAGGCTGTGAATAAGATTGCAGTTTCACATCTTGCATATGTATCACAATGTTAATACATTTTTACATGCAATTATACAAAACAAAACCAAACAAGATTTATAATAAAGAAAAAATGTAGACAAATACGAATTATCGCACTCAGCATCATGTGCGCCACGCAAATTTTGCACATTTTTATATTTTAAGGAGTGATATACACAATGTCACAATATACACACACACACACACACACACACACACACACACACACACACACACACACACACACACACACACACACACACATATATATATATATATATATATATATATATATACACACATTTGTGTCAAAATATACACAAATGCTCTTTATTCAGTTGCTTATAAACATCTAAATGGCTAAAGTCTAATCTCACTGTAATCAGCTGTGATATAATAATATGTGAGCAGCATGTATGAACATGATTGAAAAAAAAAAAAAAGTTATGCGTGGTAAGTGAAAAACTAAAAATGTTAAATCACTTGAATAAGGCTATAAAACACATACATAATATTGTTTCCCAGGACTTTTTAGAACTGGAGCTTGTAGCCTAGAGTTTTTAAATAAATGTATATACTTTTATGTTTGTAGTTTATTTAGAATATATTTAATTATCCCACAACATAATTTAATATTCACTTGCGGGTGCAGTTAAACAGCTTATTAGGAATAATCCAAGCTGACTTTCAAAGCTGAATTTTTTGCATCATTACTCCAGTCACACAATCCTTCAGAAATCCTTTTAACAATCTGTTTTTCTACAAACAACAACAACAACAAAAAACATTTATTGCAATTATTATTATTTATTGCCAGGTATGTTTACACATACGAGGAATTTCTTTTCTTGACAGAAGCTCCGCGGTGCAACAGAATGACAGCGACAGAACAAAAATCACATAATAAAAAAGTAGGTAAGGAATTTATATTGTCATATATACTGTCACAGCAGTAGTGAATATTGTTATTGAAACTGTTTCACTTGATTATACATTTAGTCAAGAATTATAGTTTGGAAAAAGTCTAACTAGTCAAATGTTTACACGTTAAGTGAAAACTAGTACAAGTACATAAATAAATAAAAAGATACTTTTCTCATGTCTATGATCTCTGCTGAATAAAGCGCTTCATTTTTTTTTCTTTCTGAGGAAATCCAAATCTCAAATCCTGAGGTTATCCACATCACATCTTTTTGGGGTGAAATATGTCATATTCCTCTCATCGCGAAGCAAACAGTAAAAAAAAAAAAAAAAAAAACTTGAACAGTCTCGCTGCTTCGTTTTCTGTTGTATGGGCGTATTGAAGCCACGCGCTTCAGTAAAACATTATAATCTCAAATGCACGTTCAGCACGTGGGCATGGTCACATTAGATATAATGAAGGGAGATGTGAAAAATGGACATCGCATTGTTTTCATATGGATTACTTTATCACATAATATTTGTTTTCAGCAGCACTTGTTTAGTTTAAAAGTATACATATCAGGCTTTCTATAGATATATATATCTCATGTCTCTTCGTTGAGTATTCAATGAGTTACAGTTCATTTTAATGACGTGTTTGTAAATGAAAATCACCGCAGACAAAGGCTGCAGACAGCACACCTTGTTTGTCATCTTTATTTTATAAATGCACAAAGTTTTCTTGTTATTATGTCTGTATACAAAAAAGTAGACCCTTTACAGATTCGTTTGATGTATTGCTCTTATCTGTTCAATCAAAACTGAAAGTGTAATTTAAGTTATTTTTGGGGTTATCAGGAGAAAATGCCTCATAACGCATAAACACATTAATCGACTCCAAAGGGTTAAATGCGACTGCAGTTTTTTTTTTTTTAGTCTCTTGTATACTCCATAACGCTGCAAGTTCAACTGCTTGTTACAAATATGGTAGAACCATCACTTCTACCACAAAATAAAGCTTTGTAACAATAATCTTCCTAACTTGTCTCAATTCCTCATCATAAAAAACTTGGTGTAACAGAAACTATTAACTCACTCTTTTCTTGTACTTAAGATACAGTTGCTCCTTTACATTTAAATAAGACTGAAAATGGAAGAAAACGAAACTAAAGGAATTTCGGTGGTGATTTCTCCATTAGGGCGTAAAGGGAAGGGAGGGATTTTTATTTTCACTTTTACATTCAACCACAGTCTTACGCTAGCTTTCACTGTTCTCTGTTTGTGCTGCCTCTAAATAGCGATGTGCAACAGTGGTTAGGTTCCCACTTGACGCCTCAAAAGACGTAAGAAGACATAATAATGGCCTCAAAGTCACGTAGTGATGGCTGGCTTCCCTTTGAGAAGAACGATGAAAAAACAGTTCAGGGTAAGCTGTGCAGCGCCAAGCTTTCACACAAATCTACAACAAATACGATGCGCTATCATCTAAAATTTGTATATAAAATATCTGGCAATAACAGAGCGGCAACTCAGACGAGCACTGAATCACTTGCCGTAAGACCTATGCAACGCAGGCAGAACTGAGAAGACGACAAAGCTATTCGCTGAAATGGTGGTGAAAGATGTGCTGCCCATTAGTTTCAGGGACAGAGAAGGTTTACTTGTCCAGTGGTGCCTGGCTGTTCCTGCAACATCTGTTCCAGCGGAGCAAATTTATTCCACTAAATGTGAACAGGCTGCGCACTCGGCTCTCATCTGAGCATGTAGACCGCATTATGTATTTGAATAGACATTTGAATGTTTCACCGGTCGTGGTAAATTTAATATCCTTTTTTTTTTTTTATAATATTATTATTTTAGTTTTGAGTTTTAGCCATAGTTAAAATATCTAGGCTATTTGGTCTCTGTTTTATACCTTATAATAGTTGTTTGGTTAAACTTTGAACTTTTTTCTTATCTTTTAAAAACTAAGTTTCACCGCTGGATCAAAATATGCTGCTAAAGTTTTACTGGAAGACAATGTTTTGTTAAAAAAAAGCCGTTGAATAAAGTAGCAAAAAAAGAAAAAGTATCTTTGTGTGTTAATTTTTAAATCACAGACAAATAATGAAATGGTCTTTATAAAATAAAAATGCACTGGATATATTTGTAGCCTAATTAATTACATTATATTTGTAGAGATGACGAAAATCAAAATTATTTGTTTGTCATAGTTTTGATCTTAAATATATTTTAAATCTCGTTCAGTTATTTAGCAATAATCACTGATTTCAATTTGATAATACCTAGAATATCAAAATCAACTGCGGGTGGCAGACTCTTTTCCTATTTGGCACCTAAACTCTGGAATAACCTACCTAACATTGTTTGGGAGGCAGACACACTCTTGCAGTTTAAATCTATATTAAAGACCCATCTCTTTAACCTGGCTTACACATAACATACTAATATGCTTTAAATATCCAAATCTGTTAAAGGATTTTTAGGCTGCAATAACTAGTTAAACCGGAACCGGGAACACTTCCCACAACACCCTATGTACTTGCTACATCATTAGAAGAATGGCATCTACGCTAATATTTGTCTGTTTCTCTCTTATTCCGAGGTCACCGTAGCCACCAGATCCAGTCTGTATCCAGATCAGAGTGTCACTGCAGTCACCCGGATCCAGTACGTATCCAGACCAGATGGTGGATCAGCACCTAGAAAGGACCTCTACTGCCCTGAAAGACAGCGGAGACCAGGACAACTAGAGCCCCAGATACAGATCCCCTGTAAAGACCTTGTCTCAGAGGAGCACCAGGACAAGACCACAGGAAACAGATGATTCTTCTGCACAATCTGACTTTGCTACAGCCTGGAATTGAACTACTGGTTTCGTCTGGTCAGAGGAGAACTGGCCCCCCAACTGAGCCTGGTTTCTCCCAAGGTTTTTTTTCTCCATTCTGTCACCGATGGAGTTTCGGTTCCTTGCCGATGTCGCCTCTGGCTTGCTTAGTTGGGGTCACTTAATCTACAGCGATATCGTTGACTTGATTGCAAATAAATGCACAGACACTATTTAACTGAACAGAGATGACATCACTGAATTCAATGATGAACTGCCTTAACTATCATTCTGCATTAGTGACAGTTTTCCTAATGAATGTTGTTCAGTTGCTTTGACACAATGTATTGTGTTTAAAGCGTTATATAAATAAAGGTGACTTCACTTGACTTAATAGGCTGCGACGTAGCTGACACTTTATTCTGCTAATTTACCGCTGCATTTTGTTCCATCGTGAGAGCGTGACGGATATTGCATGGACAACTACAGGTGACACTAGTGTTGTCAAAAGACCCGGTACTTCGGTACCAATTCGGTACTAAAAAAAATGAAAATGTTATGGTACCAGGTTTCTTTAAGTACCGGTGGTACCGTTAACCCGGTCAACCCGGTTCTTGACGCATACATCGCTATGATTTCTGCGAAGGAGAAAACACGGACGGAATCTCAAAATCCAGTTATGAAAATTAAACTTACATTTTAATGTGGACAGTCACGGAATTTATCAAAGTTAACATAAATGAATCAAGTCTCCATATGGATCAGTATCTGTAAATGTTAAGCTGCAAAAGTTGGTTGAAATCTGAATCCTGCATGTTCTGCACGTCTCTGTGTGAATGAATGAATGGCAGAGATGTGCTGCTTTGTTTACAACATAGCAACCCTCTACATTGCGAGTAAATCACTCGCATATGCGACTAAATCTTCATTCTGGCGACTAAATTATGTCTAATATTAGCCAATGGCTAATAAATTCTCAGATTTTACTCGCCAGTGTGTGAGTGGAGGCTAAGTATAAGTTTAGCTCAGATATGTTCACTTACCGAACAATCTGTGACAGAGCACTTCAGAGTTTCACTCTCCATCAGGCGATCTGTGATTTTTTTTTTCTTCTTCAGTTCATTTAAATGAATGCACAGTGCACCTGTGTTTAATGTACCGTAAACTCTAGTGTGAAAGCGCAAAAATCGCCGTCGCTTTCTCTCACACACATGCAGGGACTGAGAGAGAATTGACGCGCTGCCTTTAAACAATATTCTTTGTTGTATTTTCCTGTCAAAATAGTGGCGTTCCTAAGGAAGTCTTCAGCTTATAAGAACAGCTGGGTTTTCAGATAATGTTAGTGTGTGGAGTTAAAGCGCAAACGGCAATACTATTGGCTGACGCTCACCTATTATCGTCCATTTTGATTTTAGCAAATCAGTTCCTTCATTAATATTTATGAATCCAGCAGCTCATTAATCCTTAGTAATCTTTGGTGTGTTTTATAGTTCTTATTATTAGAATTCGTATCAATATTACCTTATCAGTATTTTTGTTAGTCCCCCCCCCCCCCCTCTTTTTTTCCCATTCCAGTTAAAATGTTCAATTAAATGACTAATATGCATTTAAACATGGTTATCAAGTTTACTTCTAATTACTAAAGTTCTAATTATATAACAGTCTGGCGAGTAAACTACTAGTTTTTTACTACGAGTATTTACTAGCCAATGGCGATTAAATTGCCAAGGTGTCCCGTAGAGGGTTGCATAGACTGAAGCTCTCAATATGGATATATATATATACATAAACAACATCACCAGAACTGTTCTGAGTCACTTCACAAGCATTTTACTATTTCATTTGAGTAAAACCAGTGTCAGTTTAAAGGTATTCACGGCAACCTGTCAAAATAAGTTCATTTTTACATAAAGGCATTGTGCTTGAAATATTACTATTATTATTATGTGATACTGCTACTACTGTTGAAAAAATAATAATAAAACTTTAAAGAAATAAATCACACTATATTTCTTCCATGTTTTCATTTTAATAGCAAATCCCCTTTATCTGTCAAAACATAAAATGTTTACATTTCATTCATTAAAAGACAAATTAAATTTGGGTGAAATTTGTTTAACAATGTTTTTCATAATTATATTACTTGTAGAAAAACTTTAAACACAATTGTAAATAAGTATAAAGAATGGCACTGCGTTTATTTTTGGTGATAAAATGTGTGTTTTTTTTTATTAGCATATTTTTGTGTTTTTCTTTGGTACTGTAATTGGTAACTAGAACTGTGGATTTTCACTGGTATCGGTACCGAATACTGAAATTTTGGTACTGTGACAACACTAGGTGTCACCGAAATGCATTATCTCTCAGAGAAGGTGAAAAAACACGAAAGAGCAAAGATGCATATGGATAGTAGGGAGCAGTGTAATGTAAGTGAGGAATGTGATATAAATGAGCAGTGTAATATAAGTGATTTATGTGACTTCAATTATTTCTCATTAAACTAAATTCGAAGTTAAACAATTTTTTTGGAAAAACCACATCCTGGCATCAGTCTTCATTTGCTGCTGAATTTTGTTTACACGCATAGAAACATAAGGAGAATTCCTAATGTCAATTTATTTTTAATTAATACTATAGTAGTTCAGTTCCCTTTACATCTTTAACTAGCCATTTAATTATCAACTGAATGGGTGACCTATCCTCATTAATCAAGCAAACATCTGCTTCTACTTACAGAAAACCAAAAAAAAAAAAAAAAAACTGCTATATCTGCTTACTTTTTGTCTCTCTTAGAAGAGAACAAACACAACCCCAGGCATGTATTCAATACAGTGGCTAAATTACAGAAGAAAAAAAAAAGTATCAACACATGCAGACCTTTCTCAACAGCACAGCAGCAATGACTTTATGAACTTCTTTACTTCCAAGATCGATATTATTAGACGTAAAATTATAACCTTGCGACCTCAACCGATCCATCTAAGCTTTCTTTCAGAAGTCATAGCTCATCTTCTGAAAAATAATTAATCAATACCATTAGAATATGTCCTTAAAACCTTCAAATTGGCAGTTATTAAGCCTCCCATTAAACCACAACTTGATCCCGGAAAATTAGTTAATTACAGACCGATATCAAATCTGTCACGGGATGGGTGAGTGGAAGAAGCGAGGGCTCAACTGTAGGATGAATGGGCTCTTTATTAAACACAATAAACAAACAAACAAACAAACAAAAAACTACCCAGAGGAGGAAAAACAGCAGGCAGGCAGGCAAGGACAGGGAACAGTATGCCACGGCAAGGCAAGGCAACAGGAACATCTAACATACACCACAGGACACACCAACATAAACAACAAAACAGCACAGGACTGCAGACACTATGGTAATAAATAAGGAGGCAAACAATAACGAGGGAGACACAGGTGAAGTAACTGAAACTATAATGAGATAAGAAGGGTGGGGTCAGACAATCGACAAAGAACTATGAGCTCAGCTATGTTCCTTTTTGGAGAGAAATGATCTCTCTGAGGATTTAAGGGGTTTTCACACTGGGCTCGTTTGCTGCGGTCCAACCAGAGCGCGATTGTTCCCTGCACCACCCGCAATGTTGGCCTGCTTTCACACTCAATAGTTGTATCGAACCCAGGTGCGTTTGCAGTCACCTTACGTCATTGAAAACGCATGGAGAACACAACGCGACTTAGCATAGTTGTAATTTTTTATTTTATTTTGGTGCTATTATGCACAGTATAATATTTTTTATTATTATTTAATTTGAATTAATTTAATTTTGACACTGTCGATCAAAACATTCTTACTCTTTGGCAGAGTAGACTGCAAATTAAGGTTGGCATTAGTGGAATTCCATTATCATGGTTCAAATCTTACTTATCTGACTGTTATCAGTTTGTAGCAGTAATGACGAGATAGCATACTGATCACAAGTACAATATGGAGTGCCACAAGGCTCAGTACAACAAGGACTGTTGCTTTTCACACTTCACGTTACCCTTGGGAGATATCATAAATAAACATTGCCTTAGCTTCCCCTGTTATGCTGATGATACTCAGCTCTACATTTCTTTGCGGACCAATGAAACATACACATTTGCATAACTCACTGAATGCATAGTTGATATAAAAAACTGGATGACTAGTAATCTTCTTCTGCAAAATTCTGAAGAAAAAAAAAATAGAGGTTTTAACCCAGAGGTGTCAAACTCATTTAAGGTTGAGGGCCGTATCTGAGAAAATGCCCCCTTGTGTGGGCCGAATTACCTTTTTGTTAAACTCTAGTTTGCTTACAATTACATTAATATTTACCATATAATTTACAAAAATGTATGTGTGTGTTTGTGTGTATATATATATATATATATATATATATATATATATATATATATATATATATAGACAAACGAAATTTATGTTTTTGAAGATGATGCTAGGTTATTTTAGACCAATTATTATAATATAACAGTTATTATAATATAACATAATATAATAATAACAATAAATGTTTTTTTTTTTATTTTTTTTTTTTTATAAGTTTGTTAAAAGGATTTCTGAAGGATTGTGTGACTGGAATAATGATGCAAAAAATTTGTTTGAAAGTCAGCTTTGATTGTTCCTAATAAACTGTTTAACTGCTCCCCCAAGTGGATATTAAATTATGTTGTGGGATAAATAAATACATTCTTAATAAACTACAAACATAAAATTATATAGATTTATTTTGTCCTCACATTCTTTCTTGTAACTCTTCCCTCTCAGTGACACAGCTGACTGAGAGGCTCATTATGCAGCTCATTATGCGGGCCTTTGTCTTCTCAGGTGTAAATCTCAATGATATTCATGATAGTTGACGCCTATTCGCATATGACTTTTACCAACAAAAAGTGTCTTAGAAATTTTAATATATTGTTTTCTGTAAGCGAGTAAACAAGATGATTTTCACATCATTTAGAAAGAAAATTTCTAGGCTACAAGCTCCAATTCTCAAAAGTCTGTGGAACCAAAGTTCATTATGTGTTTTATGGCCTTATTCAAGTGATTTAACATTTTTAGTTTTTCACTAACCATGCATAATATTTTTTTCTCTCAAAAACACAATAATATACATACATGCATTTCACATGTTATTATAGCCAAGTTTGTGCTGATTACAGTGAGATTAGACTTTACCCATTTAGATATTTATAAGAAACTGAAAAAAGCACAAATGTCAGGGCATGGCAAAACTTCTCCAGGCCCCAAAAATACCCGTAGACTCCAGAGGGTTAATGTGCATCTCAGAAAATGCTTTATTTAAAACCCCAACTGAATGGCACTTAAATGCACTTAATTCATCTGTCAACTTTCTTGTCATTGTTCACAGTACAAGTACAGACAGAGAAACAATGGGTAATAATTTAATGGTTATTTTTGATGTATGCATTGCATTCTTTGCATTTAAAAAATAAAAATAAAAAAATTCTAAAAAAGGAAACTTAGTTGTTCATTTTAAGATGCCTGTGAGTGTCACGGAGGGACCGCACGTTCAACATGGACGTTAATACGTACAAACATACACTGAGACTGTTTGGTGATACAAGAATTTATTGTAATTATTGATCAGAGAGCGAATAAAATACCTGTAACCCTCAGGCCACACTCTCCACTGCAGAAACAAACACAGACTACCTTCCATTATAAAGACATTCACATTTATACTAGTGGCCAGCACCATTACCACATGTGGAGGAACAAACTCACAGAAAACACTTTACACATGTTCCCTTAAATATACAGAGTCTGAAAGAAACATATTGGCATGATGTTCTACTTAATAAATCTACTTTGATGTTATTAATTTGTTCACATTAAACAGGAAATAACAGCAACAACTCGGCCACATTGCCCCTGAAACCCCCACGCTCAATTAATACATGGTAGATTCCCACTCTAAGCGGAACCAATAATTCCTGCCATTGTTTCTTACCAGGACTCTAAAAATCATGGGACAAACGCTACACGGGAACAATACACATACACAGTTTACAGGTATTTCATTCACTCTCTGATCAATAATTACAATAAACTCTTGTATCACCAAACAGTCTCGGTGTGTGTTTGTGCGTATTAATGTCCATGTTAACGTGCGACAAGACCCAGTAGTCTTATTTTCTCTTGCATAATTAATATTGCACTTTAATTAAGCAAAAGCACATTTTATCCGATTACTCGATTAATCGATATAATTTTTGGTAGAATACTCGATTACTAAAATATTCGATAGCTACAGCCCTAATAAAAACTTAAGAAAAACCATAGAACCACTGATCTTTACAAAAAGTCCAAAAAGAGTGAAATGTGATTGTAATTCTGTACAGCACGATTTACATGTGCAGATGTTTGTTACACTTTCTATCCGATGACCAGTCCTACAGCTATTTTTTTTTTTGTGTGTGTGTATTTGCATAAGAGAGACAGAGGCAGAGGTGCATGTCTACGTGTGTTTAGTAGAGCTGTCAGGATGTGAAATGGTCTTGTCTCTCTTCACATAAACTCTGTGGTCTGCCAGGAAATAGTGAGACAGAGAAAGCAAAAAAGAGAGGGTGAGACAGTAAAGAGCACAGACTGATGATGACTGTGTATACCGATGTGTGATCATCAGTGGCGCTACCCCTGTTAATCTGTATTTGGTAAACTGTTCACACTGGAGCTGGAGCTCACAGCTGGAACAAGGCAGTGAATAAAACCATGTACATTTCCTGAAGGAGACTGCAGTGCGCGAACAGCTACAAGAGTTGCCACACGTAGGGTGCTCTCACACTTGGTTTGCCTGGTCTGAACCAGAGTTTGATTTGCTCGAACTCAGGTGCACAACAAAAGTGCTAGTGTGAAAGCACCATTATTGATTGTTGTCTGCTTTACATCAGAATCAACACACAGTACTGGGTCTCTGAAGTACCAAATTCAGTGTGTGTCTAAATGGAAGAAAAATTGCCAATTACAATTACATAGGCAAACAATGCTGTGATATCACAGTTACTTGTTTTGAATGGCAGACATTTTATAAATGTACATCAACTGTTGCAAAGTGCAACATTTTAGACTAAATTCTAAAACAAACTGAATTGTTTTAACTTGATGTGCTTACGCGCCGATAGCTAAGTTAACAACACAGAGTATTACTCACCGCCTACGGTTCCATCACACGATCTTGACCCTTTTTCGTTGGGACTGCATTATCCTTAAGAAATAAACGATACGCAAATCCGGCGTCAAACTGGGCCTTGTTTGTAAAACAAGCATCTTCGAAATGCAGGGAACAAACAAAAACACTTGCACAACTCCATTGATGCTCTGTAAAAATAAACTCCATCCACTGGTCCCTTAATGCTGTTTTTTTTTTTGGTAATCTGTGCAGGGTTGTCTTGCCCTGGCAACCAAAAACACACTTCTTTTGTGACATTTCGGTCTCTCGCTCTGATCAGTGAATGTCTCTGCTCTGCTATACGGGAGCGCGCGCTCTTCCGGGAGAAGTGCCCTTGGGACCCATATAAGGAAATTCCGCTCCATCTAACGTCACACAGACCCATACTCGAAAAAAACTTTCCGAAACTTGTGACAAACCAGAAGATGTATTTTTGGAACAAAAATACTCCTTCAAACGTACAACTTAATTTTTGAAACTTTGTCCATGTTTAGCATGGGAATCCAACTCTTTAACAGTGTAAAAAACTCAGTATGCATGAAATAGCATTTCACCCACCCTTTAACACAGTTTATTATCTGTTTATTACTGTGAAGCTGTACTGTATAAGCGCTATAAAAATAAATGTGACCCGACCTATAATGTGAATACAGTCACAGCTACAATGCATAAGTTAACTTTATAAAACTGCTATGAAACATAATTAAAATTATCTGCTATGGGTGTTGTGCACAGAACACACATCATGATTAGTTCCTCTATTTGTCCTCTATATGCAAATTCATAGGTCAGGATTCACTAAACATGAATTTCAGTAAGCAGCTCAAGATAAACATTGCATGAGCTTGCATTTTTTGTTTCTCACTAGGGACAGGCAATATCTTCTAATTTGCGGTATACCGGTAAAAATTCTCCCCACCATAAGAATTAGTGTCCCACAAAACAATGATAAAACCTTGTTGTCTACATATTTCTGTGTGTGACCATGCAGTGTGACATGGTGGAAAACGGACGTGAAACTGAGGAGGAGTTATGCCTCTACAATGGCTAAACGAGGAGCTGCCTCTACAGGTTTGGTCAGCCAGGGCTGTAAAGTGCAACATAAATTGTTCTCTGCAATGAATAGCATGTGTGTGATACAGTTTTGCATGTATGAGCCTGTTCTATTACTTCTATGATGCATATGTGGAGTTAACGCATGAGGGCGCCCTCTGGCCTCCAGTATGAATGAAACATAAATTACATGTGTGCTCACAAACACCCTATTTTGGGTAAAAATAGGAAATATAATAGTTCTATATAAAGAAACTTTTTTTGTCACTCAGTGGATGCATACGAATTCTATTAATTGATATTATCACAATAAATGGCAGAAAATTTTGTGATATAGTCTATATCACCCATCCCTAGCATGTACTTGAATTGATTTAGAACACTGATGGTCTTTCTAAAATAAATTATTTCTCAGCTTCAAGACTGACACTACAGACACTAAGCAAACATTTACAGGACACACCAACACAGCTGTTCAGACAAACAGACAAAGAGAGCAGCTGGATCACTATGGTAACCCTGTTGGGTCAATAGTCAGAACTCCTCGACTTCTTGTTTTTTATCATAGACACAAACACACACGCACACACACACAAACACACACACAAATAAACCGAATCATCCGGTTGTTCAACACCGGTACATGACACTAAGGATCTTCAAGGGGGGTTTCTGACTATATCAGTGGTTAAAATTTTGCCTGTTCTACTAATCAGACCACATCCTTATTGTCAATAATGCATTGCAAGCATACACACACTTGCACTCTTAGTCAGCGCTTAGTCGGAAAAATATACACAAAATCACCTCGTAAGCAGCTCTACGTATAATGCACAAAGACGCTCATGCATGTTCCAGCAGAGAGATTCACGCACAACTCCAGTCAAATGATGCAATGGCACTCAAACAACCTTTAGGAACACCATCAGCTGTCTGTCAGTGTGAAGTTCCTCTGATACATGAATGTGAGTGTGTTTTGTGATGGAGTCTGTCCACCTGTTGCTGACCCTCGTGTTTACTGAGCCCCTGGGATCCTAGCTTTCATCAAACCCACACCACGTGACCTGAGCCCGCTAGAGCTCCAAACAGAACAGCTAAAAATAGAACAGCTGGCCCCATCCACATCTGTTTTACATAAGAGTAAGACCCTGATTCAAATAGCTTCCACACAAACATATGCCTACACACAGAGTTTAAATAAAAATCATATGTTTTTAACTGATATAAGAGCTGTTAATATCTTGGGCACAATCACTTAATTTATCACATGCAAAACTATATCATACAATTAGCTAAAATTATGTTATTTTTGATTATGGCTTAATGCTTTAGGACGAGACACATGTAAGTAGTTATTCCTAGGCATATTGTTAATAGTCTACACAATGTTCAATTAATTTTATAGTTACATTAACTAATTATTAACACATTTAATAACCAAAAATGTAATTCTGCCACATATCTAAATAGTAGCATTCCTTAATATCACACCCAAAAACTTACACATTTTTTTTGACCACTTAAACAGTATGACAAGCAGATGAGAATAATCTGGTGAAAAATAAAACTTACATAAGCTTCAAACAATGTTTTGGTTGCTAAATGAAACGTAGAACATCAGTTCAGGCACACAGTTACAAATTGCTGCTTCTACAGCAAAAAAATCAAACTAATTACAGAATATTGCTCTTTTAACATTTGTAGCTGTAGGCCGCAATGCATTAACAACATATTTTACAGTATATTTTCATGTCAAATGCAAGTACAGTAGGTGGACAGCCGTGCGTACCGCCGCAAAATAATTTGCAAAACTACCGCCAGGTGGCGCAAAGGGACGGATTACGAAATGACTGTAATTGTAAAATGAGATAAAAGGAGGAAGTAAAACAACAATAACATTAGGATATAACATTGTAACATAAAAAAAAATAAAATAAACATTAAAAAAATTACAATGAGTTAATTTCAAAAGGTAGGATAGTCTTATGCTAGTCTACTCATCAAAAATTAAAAGAAGACCTTTACACAAAGGATCATATGCATGCTATTGTTATTAAACAGTAAATAAATATAAGGCTTAAGGCTTATATATATATATATATATATATATATATATATATATATATATATATATATATACATATATATACATATATATATATATATATATAAAGGTTAATGTTTTAATTTCATTTTCACTTCGGTTCATTCTTGGTTTAAAAAAAAAAATCTTCAGGGTCCATATGCAGAGCAAAATGAGAACGGTCCAGCATTTAGCTATAATTATTATTAACTCTGTTATTATTCCTGATTTTTCAGGAACCAACTACCAACACTTTGCATTTTTGAATTATGCCTTATGTGTGACCAAAAATTAAGTATTATTTGTTTCAGCTGTTTTATCGTGCTGGTGCCTCACGCACATTTTCACTGGAAACAGCAGTCATTCACCATCCATTCAGCGTGAGCACCTTGACATATCATTAATTATATTTTTTTCCATCGATACTGAAACACGCGTGAACTACAAAGAATATTTACCTCATGAATAATAGTTAAGCTTCAAATGGGCAAAATCACGTATATGGAAACGTTTGGATTTCTTCCAAATGAGAAAGCCCACCTTATGCTTAGCTTTAAATTATTATTATTATTAGTTTTTTTTTTTTTTTATAAATAAGCCTATATTATTATATACTGCAATTATATTTATCCATTAGAATTACATATTTTTTAGTTCTTGTTTTGGTCTGATAAATTTGTTAAATTTAAAAGATTTGTTGTAAAGTGAAGGGAACTAAAAATATCCTGTGGGTACATTATAACATTATTAGGCCAGCCGTTATTATTTCAAAATTTAATATAATGCAAATGTACTGTTTTTCCGTCACAAACAAAATTTTCACAGCAGAAATAACCAAAGATGTGATGCTTACAATGTTATTAGTTTGGCATATGATAGGGAAAAAAGTTTACACACAATAGCCTAAGACACTTTGAAACTCTCCTTTTATTTATTATTTTTTTTTTTTTATAGGCTACGTTATGAACATAAAATTTCAAACATACTGAAATACTTTATCCACGGAGTGAAGGCGGAGTGTGTTTCTGGTATCAGTGCGTGCAGAGGGGAAGTTGTTGCTGCTCACAGACTCTGCTGCCAGTGAGAGAGATGTTTCACCCGACGAAATAAATATGACCGTGGCAGCACAAGCACAGCACATCCGCCAAAAATCAACCTGCAGCAATGCTCGTTGATCGACTCGCCAATCTTTACTTTTGTAGGTTGCATGGCAGTAAATAATACGATAATATGACCACGCAGTCAATACAGATATTTAATAAAACATTAAAACAAGCAGGGCTGTAACATAAAAAAAAAAAAAAAACGCACGCCAGGTCTACACCGGACACAAGTGGAGCGATTCAACAAAAGACAACAGAACCCAGTGATGGATACACTGGACACGATCCCCATCAGTAAACTGATGCTAGTTGTGTTTATGACGAAATGTACTGATTTAGCATTTATATATGTACTATGTATTTTTGCTTAATAGTGTTATCGTGCACATTTTATCTCACCTAACATTTCTAATGTGCGATAATATTAAGACCTTTGTCTGTGAGATCTGCGAGATCTCTCATGCGCGCCGTGGAGGCTGTCTGTCAGTCACACACACACACCACAATGAGTGCAGCGCACGCACACAGTACGAAAACTCCCGCTTATTAATAAAGAGTGACGATGGCGCAGAGATTTGCTTAATAATATTTAAATGCATAGAATGCAATGCATACATCAAAAATAAACATTTAATTATTACCCATTGTTTCTCTGTCTGTACGTGTACTGTGAACAATGACAATAAAGTTGACAGATGAATTTAGTGCATTTAAGTGCCATTCAGTTGGGGTTTTAAATAAAGCATTTTCTGAGATGCACATTAAACACATAAAACATTAATTTAATTTATATTTTAATTACTGAAAATTAAGAAAACTTTTTGGTACTAAACGGCAATAACTAAACCGGACTTTTATTTTGACAGGTTGACGTACCTTTACAGTTCTGGGTATGTGATGTGATGTTAGTTTTACTCACATCAAACGGTCAGATGCTCATGAAGTGATTCTCAGAGCAGTTCTGGAGATATTGTTCATGTGTTCACGTCCTTATATAGTGAGACAGCAGACGCTGAAATTACCACAAGCATCACGTTTCTCTGTTCTCTGTTCTCTGTACGTTTGCCCGCGTCCTCAAATCAAAACACTGCTGACTCCTTGCAGTATGCCATTTCGGACGCAGCGATTGTGTCTCCTTGCGCTTTGTGGGTGACGTAAAGGCATTGTGTCACATTAAAAAAAATCATGGCGAAAGAACCTGACGTGAGATTTAAAATAAATTAAAAGAGTCTTCGAGGCAGAGGAAGTTGCCGCGATCATTTTTTTTTTTATTGAGTTACTCAAGGAATCGTTTCAGCCCTAATAATATGTGTACAGTGCAACAGCAAACAGCTTTTTCTTTTTACATTTTAGAGAAGTCAAGTTGCAATAACGAACAGGACCACATGGAGAAGCCAAAGACTCTACTATGGTACACAGATCCATTCAGACTAACCAAACACAACCTACACAAGCCAAATCAAAACATTATCATGAAAGTGTATGAAAACAGTGAATGTACGGAAATGTCTGTGCATAAACACATTGTCTGACCAATGCATCAAGAGCACTCATACACACATTATTATAACGGACTCACATGTGCTTACTTTATGACTCCAATGCAAGTCTCTGTTCTCTCTGGAATCTCTGATGTTATCAGCCTGGTTTACTTTATATCAGCACTGTTTTGGATAGATTGTTTTAATGCATTTGCTTACTGGACCTTTCGATTGAAAACTTTCCCGGAGTTTAGTGGCTTAAAATGATCTGATTGTTAGCAGAGAAGCAAAATTATGTTAAAGGTTTAGAATTTAAATGAAATAACTCCTACTCTCATCCATATTTGGGACTTTGCTTCAAACTTTTCTTAATATCAGAATGTAATTTATCTGGATTTAAGTCATTACATTCTTAAGAACGTCAGTGATATCTATTATATATTTTTACCTTTGTTTCTGTTACCTGGCTGACACATGGTTGCAAAAATGGTGAGAACACAATGACTATACTGCAATGACATGAGCACCCTCAAGTCCAAATTAAACATTTGATTAAACACTTTGCTCTGGGTTCTTGCTGTGTGTCATGTTTAGTGGTAGTAAAGCATTCAACCCATGAAAGCAGCAGCAGAAATAACAGTGAGCTCTTTGTCATTCTGCTTGTTTGCTTGTTATCATCCTGAACCATCTGCATGCTCAACTTCCTCCTGAAAACGACCACAATACAACACACACACACACACACACACACACACACACACACAGCAGTCACTAACACACATTCAGCGTAAAGGTGCAGTATTTGAAGCAGCGGACATTTGCAATGACAATAATTTAATCCAAAAAACATTTAACTTTCACATCAGTCATGCAGGAAATAATATATATATATATATATATATATATATATATATATATATATATATATATATATATATATATATATATGTGTGTGTGTTTTGTTCATAGACAAACAATGGCAGTCATTGTTAGGGTTAAGTATTGAAAAAAATTTCCAAGAACCGGACATTATAATTTAATATTTTAATTGCAGGAATGGAAAAATGTATCCCTGTTTGAGTGCAGCGCACATGAAGTGCAAGCGCGTCCACAGAGAACAGCAGTCGGCGGTTGCGGTGCGGATTCACAGTTTGAATCCATTCTCGGACCATTCCATGTATTCACACTGTAAAAAAGGTTGTTGCGGGCCAAAATTGACTTCTTCATATGTATTGACCAGTATGCAGAAAACCAAGTCAGTATATAATCATAAACACAGGCGTTTTTGTCTAAACAGAAAAACAAAACAAAAACATACACAGTATTTTTAGATCTGCGTGTGTTCGGTAGTAAAGAGACAGCAGCCTAATAAACATGCTGTCTGTCATTAATGTTAATGAATGAACAAAAGAAAATCATTCATTGATCTTTACTAAATATATTTAAAAACTTTAATCTATATTTTATTTATGAAAAGAAAACTATGAAGTGTTTTTTTATTATTTTTTTTTTTTATTTTTTTTTTTTATTTTTTTACAGTTTCTTTACCTGAAATTTGGTTTAATTATTTAGTTGTATTATTTATGCTTTTAATTGATTTGTTTGTTCCTAATTTATTACTGACTGTTTGTCTTCAATTTTATTTTCATTAAATTAAAATCTAGTTGTTTTGCTGTGGTATTTTTTTTTTTTTAAGCATTGCTAAAATTCCTATAGGTTTCTATAGGCTGCTGATTTTTGCTTGTGTTATTCAGCTGCAACAGAATGCTTTGTAAAAAGACACAGAATAAATGCTTGACATCTAAATTTGGCATTTTTTTTTTTATATTGGATTTTTTATCTTTATGGAATCGAAACTAGGAATTGATAAGAATCAGAATCGAAAATTAATTAAATTCAAACGATACCTAACCCTAGTCATTGTTAGCAGTCTGATCAAAAATGAACTTACAGCTGTGATTCAGATCACTTTTTGTGATTGTAAATGTGAGTTGCTATTGTGAGAGGCGGAATTACATTACATATGAATCCATAAGGGACAGATATTGCCTCTGGTCATTTGTTCTCTGAGTTCATACTCACTCTGTTTCTATATGGCACATTTGCTCTGCATGTTCCAATAGCCTGAATGTGCAGCCATATATGGACACAATCGATTAAAACACAGACACATATCTGTCATAATAGAGAAAGAGACATTAAGAGGGGATATATATATATATATATATATATATATATATATATATATATATATATATATATATATATATATATATATATAACTCTCTCTTTTTATGGGTGTGTTTATGCGTGCGTGGGTGCATGCAGGGGAGGGGGCGATTATTAACTACTAATCGAATAATAGCCAGCGATTATCGATTATTACTTGTATATATATATATATATATATATATATATATATATATATATATATATATATCAGGGCTGTCAAAAATAGCGCGTTAATTAGTTGTTTGTTGTTAATTACGTCAAATTTTTAACGCATTTCACGCATGCGCAGTGTGACAAATTATTCAGGTCAGGAAAGTCTCGTCGATCTCTGAATTCTCAAGATAGTAAAAAACAGCGGCGACCGCCGCAACGAAAACACAGAAGAAGCTTAAGGTTTTACCCCAGTTACTCTCAAATACATTCATGCCAAGCTCGATAAACAGAGACGACTTTGGTAGTTGATACGCTGGAGCTTCTTCCTGTTATAGCGTCCTGTGTTTCACACTGCGCATGCGCAGAACGCCTACATGCAATGCAGCGAAAATTACAGCTGTTTGGAAAAGCATATGCATTTTTACTTGGTTTTACTGGCACTTGAAGCCTTCAGAACGTGAAAATATCGATCCTAAAGTATTGTGGCAGAGCAAATGAACACCTCCCAAAAACAAGAGTGCCCAGAGTGCTGCTTATGTGATGTTGGCGCATGTTTGTGTTTCTGAGTTCATTCTTTCGAGTTTCTCTATGCATAATTTCATAGATATGTGGCTATATTTAAAATATGAATTAACACATGTGGAATTATATATGGAATTATATACATAACAAAAAAGTGTGAAACAACTGAAAATATGTCATTCTAGGTTCTTCAAAGTAGCCACCGTTTGCTTTGATTACTGCTTTGCACACTCTTGACATTCTCTTGAAGAGCTTCAAGAGGTAGTCACCTGAAATGGTCTTCCAACAGTCTTGAAGGAGTTCCCCGACAGATGCTTAGCACTTGTTGGCCCTTTTGCCTTTAGTCTGCGGTCCAGCTCACCCCTAAACCATCTCGATTGGGTTCAGGTCCGGTGACTGTGGAGGCCAGGTCATCTGGCGCAGCACCCCATCACTCTCCTTCTTGGTCAAATAGCCCTTGATGCCTTCAGTGTGACTCTACAATTTTCATAGTCATGAAAATAAAGAAAACTCTTTGAGGGTTAGGTAGCGCTTGAATTTAATTAATTTTTGGTCTGTACTGTATATATATACATATATACACACACACATTTAATGTGTATATATATATATATATATATATATATATATATATATATATATATATATATATATATATATATATATATATATATATATATATATATATTAGGGATGTGGATTTCAAGCAAAAGTAATAGTGCTGCAACGACGCATCGACATCATCGACACTTTACATCTCGCCTAATGGCGGCTTCTGCTCCTTGGAATGGAGAAAGTTGCATTCTATCACAAAAACAATAGGAAGACATATTGGCGCAGAATTCCTAAAAGAATTAGCAGATTTCCTCTCAGACCTTCTGGTTACAGTTGATAAGGCGCTAATCATGGGAAATCTTAATATTCACGTTGATAATACAAATGATGCATTAGGACTTGCGTTTACTGACCTAATAAACTCTTTTGGAGTCAAGCAAAATGTCACCAGGCCCACTCATCGTTTTAATTATACACTAGATTTAATTATATAGCATGGAATCGATCTTACTGCTATAGATATCGTACCTCAATGTGATGATGTTACAGACCATTTCCTTGTATTGTGCATGCTGCATATCACTGATATTAACTATATGTCTCAGTGTTAGCGTCTGGCCAGAACTATTGTTCCAGTCTCCAAAGACAGATTCACAAATAACCTGCCTGATCTATCTCAACTGCTATTTGTACCCAAAAATACACATGAATTAGACTAAATGACTGACAACATGGGCACTATTTTCTCTAATACATTAGAAGCGGTTGCCCCCATCAAATTTAAAAAGGTTAGAGAAAAACGTACTGTGCCATGGTATAACAGTAATACTCACTCTCTCAAGAAAGTAACTCGTAGTCTTGAATGCAAATGGAGAAAAACTAACTTGGAAGTTTTTAGAATTGCATGGAAAAACAGTATGTCCAGCTATAGACAGGCTCTAAAAACTTCTAGGGCAGAGCATATCCACAAACTCATAGAAAATAACCAAAACAATCCAAGGTTTTTATTTAGCACAGTGGCTGAATTAACAAATTACCAGGCGCCAACTGATTCAAATATTCCACCAATGTTAAATAGTAATGACTTTATGAATTTCTTCACTGATAAAATAGATAACATTAGAAATACAATAGCGAATGTAGATTCTACAGCATCTAATACTTTAGATTCATCCATCGCACCCAAAGATAAACTGCAGTGCTTTACAAATATAGGAGAGGACGAGCTAAATAAACTTATCATCTTTAGGTCACGTCCCAAAACCTTTCAAGCTGGTGGTAATTAAGCCTCTTATTAAGAAACCAAAACTACATCCTAGTGAACTGGCAAATTATAGGCCTATTTCAAATATTCCATTTATGTCTAAAACTTTGAGCACCAATTGAGCACCTTCCTGAACAAAAATGAACTGTACGAAGAATTTAAAATTTGAAGGTTTCAGGCCCCACCATAGCACAGAAACTGCACTTGTTAAAATTACAAATCACCTGCTTCTTGTGTCAGATCAAGGCTGCATCTCATTTCTAGTCTTACTTGAACTTAGTGCTGCGTTCGACACCATAGATCATGACATACTCATAGATCGATTACAAAACTATACAGGTATTCAAGGGCAGGCTCTAAGATGGTTTAGATCCTACCTGTCCGATCGCTACCATTTCGTTTACATAAATGGGGAGTCATCTCATTTATCATCAGTAAAATATGGAGTGCCACAAGGATCCGTCCTAGGTCCCCTTCTATTTTCAATATACATGTTGCCCCTTGGTAATATTAATAGAAAATACGGAATTAGCTTCCACTGTTATGCTGATGATACTCAGCTATATATCAACGAGACCAGATGAAACCTCTAAATTATCTAAGCTAACAGAGCGTGTTAAAAATTTAAAAGATTAGATGACCAATAATTTTCTCCAATTAAATTCGGATAAGACAGAGATATAAATTATTGGAACAAAAAAACACTACACAGAATCTTGTAGATTACAATCTGCAACTAGATGGATATACTGTTACTTCCTCTACAGTCAAAAATCTGGGTGTTATATTAGACAGCAACTTCTCTTTTGAAAATCATATTTCCCATGTTACAAAAACTGCATTCTTCCATCTTAGAAACATTGCCAAGCTACGAAACATGTTGTTTGTTTCTGATGCAGAAAAGCTAGTTCATGCATTCATGACCTCTAGACTGGACTATTTTAATGCACTTCTAGGTGGTTGTCCTGCTTCTTCAATAAACAAGCTACAGGTAATCCAAAATGCAGCAGCTAGAGTCCTTACCAGGTCAAGAAAATATGATCATATTACCCCAATTTTACAGTCTCTGCACTGGCTACCTATTAAGTTCCGCATCGGTTACAAATTATCATTACTTACCTATAAAGCCCTAAATGGTTTAGCTCCGGCATACCTAACTAGCCTTCTACCACGCTACAATCCATCACGCTCCCTAAGGTCACAAAACGCTGGACTTTTGGTAGTTCCTAGGATAGCAAAGTCCACTAAAGGACGTAGAGCTTTTTCACATTTGGCTCCCAAACTCTGGAATAGCCTTCCTGATAATGTTTGGGGTTAAGATAAACTCTCTCTGTTTAAATCTAGGTTAAAAACGCATCTCTTTCGCCAAGCATTTGAATAATGTATCTTAAATTGTGAGTATAGTTGTATTTGATCAAAATGTGCATTCTTATTCTTTAGCTTGGGTTAAACTAATAAATTTTACTTTGTTGGAACAGCGGCGATGCTAATGATGTCTCTGTTTGTTTCTATGTCTTGCCACAGGATTTACATCCCGTGGTAACTAGGATTTACACAAGCTCCAGTCTGGATCCAGAACACCTGAGAAGAGATGATGCTGACCCTCAGAGGACCTCAGATGATGCTAATCCTGAATCAACAACAGAACTAACAAATATTGCTACAAGTGTGACTGCATCATATATTAATTATTAATAATATGAATAATGTTCATCATCTGGCTGACTACGTCTTGTTAATTTTTCTACAAATCCTGTCATACGTGCACAAACTGACAGTCACCACCTATAAGCTATTACTAAATATTGTAGAAACATAATTTTCTGTAAAGTTGCTTTGTAACGATTTGTATTGTAAAAAGCGCTATACAAATAAACTAGAATTGAATTGAATTGAATCATATCTCTGGATTCAAGACAGGACTTTGGGCAGCACATCGTGCAGCCTCTCAATCTAGGAAATGTGATCGTGTTAACTTGTGACCTGTGTTTACCCATTATGAAAATAAACCATAGCAGAACCCTGACTACATTTGGTTTGTGAAGAACATTTCATGACATCTCAGAGAACTGTAAATTTGTGGCTACTGTGGTTAAACTATAAACGCTATCATTAACTCATATTTACCATTGTAAAAATAATTTTCTTTGCTTCTTTATTTTTGTATACTGTAAAAACTTAAACCACATTTAAGTATTTTTTGAAAAAAAATTTGTAAAGTTATCTAAAGGATTAAAAAAAAGAACCCTAGATTAATAATTTATTTTAATAAAAATAACCGTTAGAGTAGTCGACTAATCGAAAAATAATCGTTAGATTAGTCGACAGAAAAAATAATCGTTAGTTGCAGCTCTAAAAATTAATAATCGATAATTGGTGGGTATTATTCGATTAGTAGTTAATAATCACCCCCCTCCCGCGCATGCACCCACATACCCACGCATGCATAAACACACACCCTTAAAAAGAGAGAGAAGGGAGAGAGACTATTCAGGCTTTCAATCTGCATGATAACAAACTGTTTCATTCATTAGAGAAAGGTCTATCCTAACCCAAGCCAATTGATGGTTTTATGATTACTGAAACATATTAATATAACATAACCGAATGACTGAACTTATTAACATAAAAGTGCGTCTATTATCAACTAGCCTACTCACAAGGCTGTAAGACTAGGGCATTTTTATTTTTAAAATGAGCATTAACATTCATAGCATTTTCAAAAAAGAGTTTACAGATTAATTAAGATTAGAACTGATCAATTCAGACATGAATATTATGTTTAAAAACATTTTAGGCTATGTGCTAAAACAGAATATCATAAAACGCAGTACGTGATAAAACATATTTTGAACAGCTTGAATGACAGCACTAATATGAACATAAATTTTAATGTCTGTATTTATAACAATAATTTATTTCATTTTTTAAATTTTTTTTATTAGCATGTCCACAGTTCTACAGTTATTGGCGTTGTCTCCCTTACCCGGCTGGCCTTTGCTCAGACTGCACTTCACGCTCCGGGCTGGTGTTCTGTCCATCTCTGCTACCCTGTCAGATTTTGCTACCTCCAATGAAAAAAGTAGGTAGTACTTACAGTATATGGGCCCGCCAAACCGAGGGGGAGCTTTTAATTGAAACGAGGGTACAAATATAGAGCCTAACACTGCTAGGCACGGGGATAATAAGATTCCTCTGCCCGAGTCCGACATGAGCCCATGTCGCTGTCCTCATTACTCAGCTGCTGCTGCAGCCATTATAAGAGTTTAGTTTTGGTTTTTAATGGTAAAGTGGTCATATTTCGTTTCGATTCTTGATGAATTTAATTCAGAAATTTTATGTTTTTCATTTTATGTTTGTTAAATTCAAGTTTGTTTGTCTTTTAAATAGCCTACAAAGCGGCCAGCGCAAGACCATGAGCTGAGCATTTTTGTCAGTTTATCTTTCTCAAAAAATAAAAGAAAAAAAGAATAGCTTCATAATATTTTAGGAATTAAATCAAAATTACGACAATGAAATCATCTTACATTGCATGAAGTAAAATGTATACCTGTATACTACGCCAAAACAAATATAAAAAAAAAGAAAAAATATGTGGCACCTGTCGTTCTTCACATTTAAATCGAAAAACAGCAAAAGACTTACTGATGATTTTTTAAACTCGAATTTATTTCACTAGACCCTCAACTGAATTAAATTGTTGTTGTTGTTTTTTTTTTTCAACATGCACTCAAATATGTATTCGTTTTTATTTTCGTGCTGCAAATATTAAAGGGATAGTTCACCCAAAAATGAAAAAAAAAATGTCTTTAATGAATCACCCTCATGTAATTCCAAACCCGTAAGACCTAGAAAGGTAATAAAACATCTTTAAAGTAGTCCATGTGACATCAGAGGGTCAGTTAGAATTTTTGGAAGCATTGAAAATACATTTTGGTCCAAAAATAGCAAAAACTACCATTTTATTCAGCATTGTCTTCTCTTCCGTGTCTGTTGTGAGCGAGTTTAAAACACTATAGTTTAGTGATATCCGGTTCGCGAACGAATCACTCGATGTAACTCAAAATAATCGCACAGCCTAATCGATAATCGGTCATTAAATCGACTAATCGAAAATCAACTAATCGTGACCCATCCCTAATATATATATATTTAAATACATGGAGAGGACTATTTCGGAAACTCGGTTTCAAAAAGTGAACAGAAGAACAAATATGAAGAGAAGCACAGATAACCAGAGATCTCGATAACCAGATGTTGAGAACACACACATGGACTAGCTGATTGGGCAGGACTACAAAGACGAAACTTGAAATTCACTATAGCATCTATAAAGATAGCCTTCATGCTTTTAATGTGAAACTAGCCACAGCTAGACAGAATTTATTCTCAAACCTTATAAACAGTAACTTAAATAACACTCGTACTCTTTTTGCCACTGTTGAGAGACTGACAAACCCCCCAAGTCAGATTCCCAGTGAAATGCTCTCAGACAGCAAATGCAATGAGTTTGCTTCTTTCTTTTCTGAGAAGATCATCAATATCAGGAAGGTGATTAGCACATCCTCAAGTAATGCAGAGGTCAGACAGATTAGGCCACAATATCAAAAATATATTATGTCTATTTTTAAAATAATTGATAGCAAAATTCTGGAAGATACAGTGCAGCAACTAAAATCCTCAACCTGTTGTCTTGACACACTTCCCACATCTTTTTTTCAAAAGTGTGCTTAACTGCTTAGAAGCAGATGTCTTAGAAGTGGTGAATGCCTCACTTCTTTCTGGGACATTTCCAAACTCCCTAAAAACTGCAGTTGTTAAGCCCCTCTTGAAAAAGAACAATCTTGATAACACAATTTTGAGCAATTTTAGACCAATATCTAATCTTCCTTTTATAGGCAAAATTATAGAAAAGGTAGTTTTTAAATCAGCTGAACAAATACTTAAACTCAAATGGATACCTGGACAATTTTCAATCTGGTTTCCGACCGCATCACAGCACAGAGACAGCACTCATTAAGATAATAAATGATATTCTCTTAAATTGTGACTCTGGCAAAATATCGGTGCTGGTATTGCTAGATCTCAGTGCTGCGTTTGACACTGTCGATCATAACATACTACTAGAGAGACTGGAAAACTGGGTCGGGCTTTCTGGGATGGTACTCAAATGGTTCAGATCATACTTAGAAGGGAGAGGCTATTATGTGAGTCTAGGAGAGTCTAAGTGGACGTCCATGACATGCGGAGTCCCACAAGGCTCAATTCTTGCACCGCTCTTGTTTAGCCTGTATATGCTTCTACTAAGTCAAATAATGAGAAAGAACCAAATTGCCTATCACAGCTATGCTGATGATACCCAGATTTACCTAGCCTTATCTCCAAATGACTACAGCCCCATTGATTCCCTAATTGCATTGATGGAATTAATAGTTGGATGTGCCAGAACTATCTTCAGTTAAATAGGGAAAAAACTGAAGTCATTGCATTTGGAAACAAGATGAAGTGTTCGAGGTGAATGCATACCTTGACTCTAGGGATCAAACAACTAAAAATCAAGTCAGGAATCTTGGTTTGATTCTGGAGACAGACCTTAGTTTCAGTAGTCAGGTCAAAGCAGTAACTAAATGGAGTAACTAAAACTTGGAGAAACTTGTTCATGCCTTTATCACCAGCAGGGTGGACTATTGTAATGGGCTCCTCACCGGCCTTCCCAAAAAGACCATTAGACAGCTGCAGCTCATCCAGTACACTGCTGCCAGGATTCTGACAAGAACCAGAAAATCTGAGACCAGTGCTCAGGTCTTTACACTGGCTTCCTGTTACATTTAGGATTGATTTTAAAGTACTTTTACTCGTATATAAGTCACTAAATGACCTAGGACCGAAATATATTGCAGATATGTTCACTGAATATAAACCTAACAGAGCACTCAGATCACTAGGATCAAGTCAGTTAGAAATACCAAGGATTCAAACAAAACAAGGGGAGTCCGCCTTTAGTTACTATGCTGCCCGCAGTTGGAATCAGCTTCCAGAAGAGATCAGACGTGCTAAAACACTAGTCACATTTAAATCTAGACTCAAAACCCATCTTTTTAGCTGTGCATTTATTGAATGAGCACTGTGCAATGTCCAAACAGATTGCACTATATTTTCACTGTTTTTTTTTTCTTATGTAAAATCATTTTCTAACTGTTTTTAAATGTTTTAATCATTTTAAAGTTTTAAAATTGATTGTTTTATTTTTGTTATTATTTTTCTTCATGATCATTTTACTTTATTTTATGTAAAGCACTTTTGTGTACCATTGTGCACCATTGTGTACGAAATGTGCTATATAAATAAACTTGCCTTGCCTTGCCTTGCCTTACAAAGAAAGGCCCTGTCAAGGGAAAGACGACGGTTTACCATCAGGGAACCGTATTATCAAATAATACACATATGGAATTATCAGTAAGGAAATCACTACATATTTGCCACCCAGCTTATTACAGGGGCTTACAGAATGGCCATGCAGACACAAGTACTGGGACTGGAATTGGACTCCTCCACTGAGTTTGACAACTGGGGCTGCTGGATTATGCTCATCTTCAGAGTTTGCCAACTGGGGAACACATCTGTAGAGAAGGATATTGTGCTCAGCACCTGCAGCTCTGCAAATGTCTGCTAGAGAGTGCCTCACTCCTAAGGAGCACAGCTCATCCTGTATCTGGTATGCCAAGGTGATGGCATCCACTATCAAGTGAGCCAACCTCTCAACTTAACTCCAATAACTATAAAAATGGACCAAAGTGCTATACGTAAATAGTATATAAACTATAAATAATAATTAAAGCTGCAAGCAGCGATGAATGGGCCCTCGCACCCGGGCTCACCGGCAGCGAGTGGTTTTAAGTAAATAGGTGAATGGTGAGAAATATGCATTTAAACTCATAAATATAAGTGGAATATATCAAAGTTTATTCTGTACATGTGCCAATCTTCCTGTTGCCAGCAGGTGGCGCTCTCATTATAATGGAATATTGGCCTTCAGATGTGCTCAGACCAGGACTCCTATCGAACATGTGAAGTTTGGGGAAGATCGAACATTTTATGCCTGAGTTAAAACAACTTCTCTTGCTGTGGCGAGCCATCAAATGTTGTCATGGTGCCATGGACACACCCTTTAACAAAAACTCAAGATCTCCACAATTTAACATTGCACAGGCCTTTAGATTAGACTGACCACAAAAAATACATTAATGTCAAAAAATTTCTAGGAGTAGTTTTCGCAGCTTAAAACATGTCACTTAATGTTGCCAGCAGGTGGCGCTATGACTATAACTGAATATTGGCATGTAGATCTGTTAAGGGCAGAAGTCTTATCTAACATGTGAAGTTTGGGGAAGATTTTCAGAGTTTCAGCAACTTCTTTTTTCATGGCTTTTTTCATACTTTTCTGTAGGTATTGGTGTATTACATCTGTGTACCGATTTTTGTACATGTACGTGAAACATAGCTCAAGGCGCACTCCGTTGAAAGTGTATTGGCGGTGCTATCGAGCCAGGGCTCTCCAACCCTGCACCTGGAGAGCTACATTCCTGCAGAGTTGGAGAGCCCTGGTCTAGAGAGAAATTTTAGAAACATCAAGTCAATAACATATGCATAAACTATTTCTTAGAGCATTCCTTCCTCATACAGTCATACAGTCTATTATACTAAGTAAAGACCTGCATAGGAATTAGGGGTGTAACGATATGCGTATTCGTATTGAACCGTTCGTTACGAGGCTTTCGGTTCGGTACGCGGTACGCATTATGTACCGAACGGTTCGTTGGACTAATTAATTATATGTGAAAAAAAAAAAGAGAAATATAATGATATGCATTCAACAAGGTAGCCCAATAACCCAAACGACGTTACAGGCAACGCCCCTGACACTCCCGAAGAAGAAAAAAAACACCAACTTATTGTTATATGTTTATGTTAGGATACTCAGTCAGGCGCTCGCTCACTCAGTATGTGCTGAAGGCTCGTTGCAAAATGGCCAATGCGTTTAACAGACCAGAAATAAAAGATCCTCCAATAACCAACAGGTATGGTGTTTGGGTGCACTTTGGATTCCCTTTAAGCTATAATGGTGATGGCAAGAGAGTGGTGGATAAAAAAACAATGGTATGTCGCATCTGTTACACCAGCGGGAATACAAAAAAAAAAACACCAGCGGGAATACTTGAAACATGTCAACTCATTTACGCCGACATCACCTTATTGTGTCAGTATCTGGGAAAAGACGAAAAAAAGGAGAAACATACATGCAAAAAACTATCCCCGCAGCATTTAGACACCGGTACACCATTATAGCTTACAGGGAATCCAAAGTGCACCCAAACACCAGACCTGTTGGTTATTGGATCTTCTATTTCTGGTCTGTTAAATGCATTAGACATTTTGCAACGAGCCACCAGCGCGTGCTGAGTGAGCAAGCGCCTTAGGGGCCGTTCACAAATCGTGCCTAAAAACGCGTGGAAAACGCTAGTCTCGCCGCTTTCTCCTCCTTTCCAAAGCGTTCGGGCAGAAGCGCTCATGAGGCGTCTGTCTTTGCTAAGCAACAATGATGTGCTCTCTCCATGAGACGCGGAAATTTCAGCAAAGGATAAATCGATTTGCAGCTCTAAAAATCGCTTGCAGTAGCTCTGCTACTAAATTTATTTCAAAATGGCAATCCATATACAACTATGATCAGCTGTTCCTTCATCTTGGCTGAGCTTTTAACGTTTTTACAAGGATGAAGCTGATTGGTTAGTTCTTGTCACATGACCCGTGGTGCTCTTGCGGCATTCTGAAAAGTTTAGATGTATTTACATTTTGCTGTATCTAAAACGTACCGAACCGAACCGTGACATCAGTGTATCGTATCGAACCGAACCGTGAATTTTGTGAACCGTTACACCCCTAATAGGAATCCAAATGCACAAAAAGTGAGATGAAGAGAAAGTTTAGACTGCATCAGTGGGTAACAAAAGTAAACAGATCAACTGCATTATCCAATAGGTTGTGCTGCTGTAGCGTATCTGACTCGAACCAGACAAATTAAAGAGTTGATCAGGGCTGTGGTTGAAACATGAGACAAATTCCTCAGGAAGGCAACCGGAGGTAGTTCCACAAGTCAGAAACAAGTTAACCAACCAACCAACTCTTTCACAGAACAGCTTTCAGCATTAACACCACTAGAACAATCATTGACAATTTCAATTCAGAGAAGAGATTGTCTATTTTGGGGCAATAATTGATAGGCCAGACATCACGTGTAAACCCATGAGAGTACTACACAAGATCCTTTTACTTCCCCCACCTAGCAGAACCAGACTGAAATTCCTAAGGAGGGCCTTTTAACCTCTGGTCTCCACAGAAATCTTTGTCAGATAATGGCAAAGAAAACTGTATTTTCAACATGTATATATGGATGAAAACAAACTCAAAAAGACTTATAAATGAATATCAGTCCATCGCTTCACTCCATATTCATTTATATGTAACCCACACATTTGGCTATCATGTTTATAATCACGTATTGTGTATATCTTTTAATAACTATTGGATAGCTTAAGGATACATATTCATGTTTCATATGTATGTGCTTGAATCTGCTTGCTTGAAACAGTCATGACCATCAGTTATTTGTCAAATGTATCATATTCTTGTTATAGGAATCATGTCCAAAATTAGACCCTGCAAGAGTGGGAAAATTCAGAAAATGTGCTTGATAAGATAACATATGATTTATGATACCCCCGAGCCAAGACAATATCTGATTGGTCAAGACAACATTCGAGGTGTGGCCAACAGGCCAGTTTAAATACTTAGGACACCATAAAATCTTGCTTTTAGCTTTTAGCTTTTGTTAATCTTTTGCTATCAGTCATGTCTAATTTTAGTTTTAGCTTTGCTTTTGCTATCAGTCATTCCAGCTTTTAGTATGCTTTTAGCTTATAGCTTTGCTTCCTAGCTTTAGCTTTTAGTCATTACTGTTAGCTGTAGCTGGGGTTGTTTGTGTGGTATCTGGAGCGGCCTCCGCCATTCATTCAAATCGACGCTCTGTCAAGAGACCCGCCCTCCTCTGACTGGCTGTGAACCTGAAACAAACCAATCAATCCACCAATGGCAGCGAGTATTACCCAATCAGGGGCAGAATAGGACGAGTCTTCACAGAATGCCGGTGGGATGATCTGCATGAGATACGAAAATACGGGACGAAAATTTTTATTCTCAAATACGGGACAATTCTGTATTTTAAGGGACAAGTGGCAACCCTACCACCTAGTCTCGTCAAACTACTTTTCTTTTCCGTTTGAGAGTTTTTTGTTCTGAGTTAAGTTTTATAATGATGTGTCTGACCTCAACTGCCCGTTCAACTTCAACCAGCCACACAACTCTGCATCGTCAGCCCAACCACGGGCTTCCCAAGACGTCACTTCAGCAACTACTTAGCTGTCAGCCAATCAGCGACATCGGGAAACCACTTTCAACGACAACAAAGGGGACTCCCTTTTCACATGAAACGCAAGTAACTTTATCTCCAGACTGTGAACTCAATGCGAGGGCTAATTAAGTGATTGATGGTTGTTCATGTCTATGCAATTTAACGTATTGCTGTAAACTTGGGATTCCACATTTCCATTCTCTTAAACTCATTCTTTGCCTAACTTTCATTCTTCCTGCAACTTGTGTGAATGTGTGAGTGCGTGCGTTCATGTGTTAGATTAGTTTATATGTCTAATATATCTAATAAAGCCTTATTCATATTGAAAAGAGAAGTGTCTTGTGTTTTGTGCTTACAAGTTAATGTCTTAAACTGCTGATCTTGTTACAGTGCTAATTGATAGTGTTTACCCTATAGTTTGGTGTGGCGAGTGCGGCGGGGCCGAGGGATGTGGGAACAAGGAGTGAGGCCGGTGGAATGATTGGGAAATCAGCGACACCTGCGACCCACCGCCGGTCTCAAGTCCCACGTAGGAGATGGAAGGATATAAAACTGGAGCGACGATAGTGAAGGACGAGAGAGGACCAGGCCTGGGCTTTTAGTTGTGTTTTGCTTTTTATTTGAGCGCACTAGTCGTCCTTGAGGGGCTGGTGCCCTGTTTTGTGTTTATTTTGTGATTATTAAAGTTTCTGTTTGATTGTGCGCCGGTTCCCGTCTCCTCCTTCCAGATGAATACGAAGGTTTTATTATTACAGTGGTTTTGAAGCCCGGGAAAACGAGGGACGTGCTGCTGAAGATCCCTCGCCGCTGTGGTGAATCCGCGGTGCCATCGAGCTGGCGAGGAGTGTGGGCTGGAGCGAGTTGCGGGGGATGGGCGAGCTCGCTGCCGGCCGCCCGCGATGTGGAGGGGCGGTTGCCGTCCGTGAGGGAGCGGAGGAGTCGGCGCCATTCGCCAGAGAGCAGGAGCCTGCTGCCGTCTGCCTGAATGGGGAGGAGCAGGGAACGGGGGACTCCTGCTGGCTGCCCAAAACCGGAGGAGCCGTCGCCGTCCACTGGGCGGCGGAGGAGTGTCGTGCCGTCCACCTAGGGCCGTCCAGTGCCACCACCAGGCACCGCAGAGGAAATCACCCAGTTGGTGGAGGGCCGAGCAGCAGTGCGTCTGGGAACCGGAATTTTTTTTTTCTTCCTCTCTCCCCTTTGTCGCTCCTCCTTCCATTTCCTTTTCTCTCGCCTCATCTGTCCTACCCCCAGTTTCCCGAAGGTGCCCGTGAGCGGTGGGGGGTGGGGGGGGGTTTGGAAGCGAGGGGCGATGGGGGTATGTGGCGAGTAGGGCGGGGCCGAGGGAAGTGGGAACAAGGAGTGAGGCCGGCGGAATGATTGGGAAATCAGCGTCACCTGCGACCCACCGCCGGTCTCGAGTCCCACGTAGGAGATGGAAGGATATAAAACTGGAGCAACGATAGTGAAGGAAGAGAGAGGACCAGGCCTGGCTTTTAGTTTATGTTTTACTTTTTATTTTCAAGCAACAGTCGTCCGTGAGGGGCTGATGCGCTGTTCTGTGTTTATTTTTAAATATTAAAGTTTCATTTGGTTTGTCCGCCGGTTCCCGCCTCCTTCCCGGTGATTATGGAGTTTTTATTATTACATTTGGATATTAATAACCAGCGCAGATTTGATGTTAAACGGCTCGTTCAGTGAATCGCAGAGCGTCTCAGTGATCAGTCGTGAAAAAGTGATTCTGTTCAAATTCCCTTTTAAATTTTAAATGATTCCCTTTCAGCTAAATTGACCTGTTTCCCTTACACTGCACACGGGTTCTGTAGCAACTCTCAGACAAGAAACTTTCACTCAGCAAATATGATAGATGATCAGGAGACACGCTGTGGGAGATGATAGCACTACTGTGGGAGTAAAGCTGACACATATCAAAACAGATACTCACTACTGTGCACAGTCAATGAGCTGATACTCGTTTGAGCGCTCGAAACAGGCCTTCACTCCCTCATCATCCCACAGATTCTTTGCATGCTCAAAAAACTCCTGTAAAAATAGAAATAACACAATATAGAGTTAGCAAATACAAAATAAGCATCTGTGTGACAATATATAAAAAATAAAAAAAGGAAAATAAAACAATCTTTAAAACAATCTCTTAAAACAATCACTCACAATTATATCAAAACACCTTTGACACTAACAAGCACAAAAAAATTAATTCATAACAGAATAGGGCTGTCACTTTTGTGAAAAAAATCATTTTCGATTTTTAAGACATAAGTGTTCATTGAATCGATTGTAAAATCGATTTTCCATGTCGAAAAAAAGACTTTCCTTTTTCAATGTCAAATAAAGGACAAACGTAAAGAGAGCGCTGGAAACGCACAAGTCAGCAATATTTCTTATTTATTGGCATGAAGTTTCATGCAGAATAACAGCAACAGGAGTGCAACATTCTCGAAAAAATATATATGCAGAGGGGACGGCTGCCATAACAAAAGAAAAACATCACTGCAGGCTTCAACCCGGCTGCATTTATGATTTAGGCAATTAAAAAATCTCCAAGATTATTTTAAATAATGATTCAATCCATTTCAAACAACTGTTCAAAAAAATGAAACTTTAAATGGACTTGAGAACAGGCCATGTGTGTTTTTTTTTATTGAAAGTAACCGACACTTAGGATAGGCAGCACTACGCAGGCATAACTGCGCAAAAGGCTAGGGCCATTACAAATTTATTGGACATGAAAACAAGTCGATCAACATTTTCGGGGTCCAGAGCAGAGCGTTTTTTATTCACTATATGTCCAGCTGTTGAGAATACGCGCTCCGACCGCACTGATGTCCCAGGGACACTCAGGTAGAGCTGCGCAAGGTGGGGGTATCACTGCCAATTCTCCACCACAGAAGCCGGTCGCTGTCAGCTTGCAATGGTTCTTTTCATAACTCAGAATTTGCGCGAATAAGGCGAATTTGCGTCTACTGCGCCGCGAGACCTCCAGACGCACGTAAACGCGTCTTTACATTGACTTAACATTGAAATCATTTGCGGCAGATGCTGTATTCGCGTTTGGGATGAACGCAACATAAGAGGTCGCTTTCGACGTCACTGGGTCTTCTATGCGTGTAAAATTGCTGGTATTTTCTGTCTAGCTTTTGCAAGGCATACCGCACTCTCTGAATTATTTATTTTCTTTTTCTGCTTGTTTGTGAGTTTTGTTACATATATATTTTTTAATTGTTTCATTAGTTTAAAATTAATAGTGTACATATTTGGTTAAAATCGATTACCTATTTTCATTTTCAAAACTTTTTTTGGTTGGTCTGATCGATTGTGCAAACGATTTTTGAACTAAAAGTGACTGCCCTATAACAGAATGTAAGAAAGTAGGACTGGTTTTAATGGGAAACTGTGTAAACAGGAGTAAAACAGCTGGGGACATACATAAAGCAAGGCTTTATCTGCTACACAACGCTATAAATATAATATAGGTAGATCTAAATCTGTTTGATTGCTTATACAGTAGGTGGACAACCAGAATGGGTAATACCGTTGCTCTCTAAAATCAGTGCTAAAACTACCGCCTGGTGGTGCAGAGGGACAGATTGCGAACTGAGTGTAATTGTAAACTGTTAGTTTGTAAACGGAGATGAAAGGACGAAGTAAAACAACAATAACATTATAATATAACATTGTAACATCTTTAAAAATCATTAGAAAATTTACAGTGAGTAAATTTCAAAACGTGGGATAGTCTAAACTACAGTTTACTCATCAAAAATTAAAAGAAAGACCTTTACACAAAGGCACTTACTGCATGCTATTGTTATTAAACAGTCATTACATAATAGGATATATATATATATATATATATATATATATATATATATATATATATCCTATTATGTAATGACTGTTTAATAACAATAGCATGCAGTAAGTGCCTTTGTGCCTTTCAATGGAAAGCTTATAAAGACTGTATTTGCTACATTGGTGTAAGCTAGGGCTGCACGATATTGGGAAAAATTTACATTGCGATATTTTATTTTTCTGCGATATATATTGCGATATGAAATAAAAAAATATTCTTACAGACAAAAATGGGGTGAGCAAACTTACATTCTCATTTTAAATGATTTAAACATCGACACCATTGTGTCAATTGATTAATATGCGCGAGGGAGAGAGAGCAAGACAGCGCTCGTGTTGTTTGAAGACATTGAGCTTGCGGCCGGGGCTCGCTTTGCGCGCGCGCTCTCTCTCTCAGGCCGGTGACAGGTGCAATATAAATAGGCGTCGGCTCTATTTCTAGCATGCATGTGTTTTCCGCGCGTCTCATGCAGGCAGTCTACAAGCTCTAACCTGTTAACATGGAAGCCGAATTAAAAACGGACACGCAACGCAGCTGAGACGCTTGCGCCACGCATCTAGTGTGTCGCCGGCCACGCGCTCGCGCTCTCTCTCTCTCTCTCGTGCGCGTGCCTGCTCTTTGGCCCATACAGTTAATGAATAACGGATCAACTACGACAGCCTAAATTGCACATCTTGCGATGTGACTATCGTGGATTTGTACATCGCGATATCGATGCTTAAACAACACATCATGCAGCCCTAGTGTAAGCAGTACACATAAAAACATGAGCAATGGAAACGCTGTACATACCAGACCCGTCATAATAACGAGTCATAAACACATCCACAGCTGTAAATCCCGGTTTAGTTAGGAAGGTAAGGGTCCACTGAACGACATATCATGGAGCACGTTTGGTCCAACGAAGCAATAACGGTGTAATATGGATCATAATTCCTTTGTTTACATTTCAGTTCTTCAGTGACAGAACTGTTTGTGTCCATTATGGAATAACTCACGCTAAGAAACAGCGTCTTGGTAGTAAAAAACGGTATGGTTTTGCAGCGTACAGTGTCACAAACAGAATGAGATGATCCACCGGAAAAAAATAATGAATGAAAGATAGGCGAAAGATAGTATATTTTAATTTTGGCGCTCCCTCCTGAGGGCTTGTGAGGCGCTCTGACGCACCTGTCAGCTGATAGAGGCGAAACTTATAGCGATTGCCCTTTTCTTTGTTTCTTTTATTTTTCAACAATTTTTATATATGTGCGAGTGTGTTTTATTTTGAATGTGAATGTATCTGCATGATTACCATCTGTTTGAGTGCAAATCAGCCCAAATCAGCTCGCGATCACTGTATGATCACGGCTATCAAAGTGAACGCGTCTTTATAATTAGAGAGAGTGGATTATTTACTTTATGGCGCATTTGTGTTATTACCATCTGTAAGTGGCCATCAGCACATCAGCACTTATTTGCATTGTAATTCATCGTAAATGCTGCATTTCTAGCAATCTCAGGATTTTCTATAACTGGCAAAAAAAAGTTAAATCTTTTTTTTTTTTTCTTGTTATTCTTATTTTTCTTACTCAAATATTCTTGTATTTTTCTAGTGCTCAAATAAATCACTTATATGATGTCTAAGTTTCTGTCTAGTGTTTTATAATGGAAAAAAAACTATGCAGTGGTATGTTTAATGACTAAATTGTTTGTAGAAGCTTTCAATACTGTTGGTAAATATATATTTTTTGTATTTGGGGGTTGGGGGATGTAGGCATAGTCTAATAAAAATATTTGCAGGAGTCTCATTTTTCATGATATCTAATTCAGATTTGAGATTTGATTCTAGATTGCTCCAGGACTCATTTATTGTGTTTTTATATCAAATAAAAAAAATATTTAAGTGTGGTAAAAAAAAAATTCAAGGCACTTCAGTGTCTATAACTTGTAATATTTTTGAGCATTATCAAATATGGTTGATAGACAGTAAAGATACTGTCCAAGATACTAGAAAAGGTAGTATCCTCACAATTATGTTCCTTCTTAGAGAAAAATGGTATACTGTGAGGATTTCCAGTCAGGATTTAGACAGTATTATAATACTGGGACGGCTCTCCTTAGAGTTACAAATGACCTGCTCTTATCATCTGATCATTGTTGTATCTATCTATTAGTTCTATTGAGTCTTAGTGCTGCGTTTTACACAATTGACCACAACATTCTTTTTCATAGACTAGAACACTTTGTTGGCATTAATGGAAGTGCATTAGCATGGTTTAAATCGCACTTATATGACCGTCATTAATTTGTAGCAGTGAATGAAGATGTATCATATCGATCACAAGTGCAGTATGGAGTACCTCAAGGCTCAGTACTAGGGCCGCTACTCTTCACACGTTATATGTTACCCTTGGGAGATATCATCAGGAAACATGGTGTTAGCTTTCACTGTTATGCTGATGATACTCAGCTCTATATGTATTCCCGGCCCAGTGAAACACACCAATTTGAAAAACTAATGGGATGCATAGTCAATATAAAAAAACTGGATGACGAGTAATTTCTTACTGATAAATTCTGAAAAAAACAGAGGTGTTAATTATAGGACCTAAAAACTCTGCATGTACAGTACAGACCAAAAGTTTGGAAACACCTTCTCATTCAAAGAGTTTTCTTTATTTTCATGACTATGAAAATTGTAAAGTCACACTGAAGGCATCAAGGGCTATTTGACCAAGAAGGAGAGTGATGGAGTGCTGCGCCAGATGACCTGGCCTCCACAGTCACCGGACCTGAACTAGGGCTGGACGATTAGGCCTAAAATCAAAACCTTGATTAATTGAACATTTTACCTCGATTACGATTAATGAACGAATATTATTATTTTTATTTTTTTTGCCCTCATAGTTCACTGACAAGGTTTGTACTGTAAATATGATTGACTATCAGCAGTTATTTTATCTATGTTCTTAACATTTCTTACTAGGGTTGGGTATCGTATTGATCTTTACCGATTCCGATACTTATCAATTCCTAGTTTTGATTCCAATAAGATAAAAAATCCAATATAAAAAAATTAAGTCAAACATTTAGATGTCAAACATTTTTACAAAGCATTCTGTTGCAGCTGAATAACTTGAGCAAAAATAAGCAGCCTACAAAACACTGCAAGAGGAATATTGCCTGTGATTAAAAAAAAATACCATAGCAAAAACAACTAGATTAATATAAATGTCAAAAATTTAAGTTTTAAAGACAAGTAATAAGATAGGTCAGTAATAAAAAAGGAACAAACAAATGAATTAGCAATATTATAAATAAATACAGCTAAACTAAATTTCAGGTACAGAAACTGTAATTAAAAGTTTAAAAACACTGCATAGTTTTCTTTTTATAAATAAATAAAGATTAATCAAGTAAAGTTATTAAATATATTCAGTAAAGATCAGTGAATGATTTTCTTTTGTTCTTTGATTAACATTAATGACAGGCAGCACGTTTATTAGGCTGTTGTCTCTTTAAGCAAAAATACTGTACGTGTGTTTTCTTTCTCATGTTTACGTTCACGTAAGACAAAAACGGCTGCGTTTATGATGCTATACTGATGTAGTTTTCTGTATTATAGTTTTGACTCGGAACAACCTTTTCTACATTTAAAATACACAGAACAGTCCGAGAACGGACACAAACCTGTATGCACGCTTGTGCTTCATGTGCGCTGCACACAAACATGCTATAATAAGTTTTGAGATTCTAAGCTACTTTACTGATAAATCACAGGACAGCGCTGACAACTAGTTTCTTTGTTCCTCTATGCACGCGCATGCGCTTCATGTGCGCTGCACACAAACATGCTATAATTAGTTTTTAGATTCTAAGCTACTTTAGTGATAAATCACAGGACAGCACTGACAACTAGTTTCTGTGTTCCTCTGTGCACGCGATCTTCACATCTACTGTTTATATGAGTGTTCGTGCCACAATGCAGCTGCGTGAACATGGTAGCTCAATATAAGAAATACACATCCGTTAATCGCTTGAATGTCCAAACCATAAAACAAATACAACTGACAACGTTTAGTGAAGATGCAAGGCTCACCACTCGCGCGTCATTATTATGTGTTTAACCGGCGTTCCCCCCCGTGTTTTGCTTTTATGCCACTGACTGGATGGGGCAGAGTAATGTGGCTACACACGCGCTAGTATGCTTTTAAGGGGGAAGTGTTAACAGGATTAAAAAAAAGAAATGACCAACATGGGAAATTACGTCGGTTAGAAGTTATGAATTTCAGTTTTGATTATTTTTTGATTAATCGTCCAGCCCTAACCTGAACCAAATCGAGATGGTTTAGGGGTGAGCTGGACCGCAGACAGAAGGCAAAGGGGCCAACAAGTGCTAAGCATATCTCGGGGAACTCCTTCAAGACTGTTGGAAGACCATTTCAGGTGACTACCTCTTGAAGCTCATCAAGAGAGTGCCAAGAGTGTGCAAAGCAGTAATCAAAGCAAAAGGTGGCTACTTTGAAGAACCTAGAATATTACATATGTTCAGTTGTTTCCAGAGATGTATAGTAACGAAGTAGAACTACTTCGCTACTGTACTTAAGTACTAAAAGGCGGTATCTGTACTTTACTAGAGTATTATTTTTTTCTCCTACTTCCACTTTTACTTCGGTACATATTTTCGCTGAGTTTAATACTTTTACTCCGATATTTTTTTTTAAGTGCTGCATCGTTACTCGTTACAATTATGATGTTACGAATCATTCCATTACAAACCACTGCCAGAACTGTAGATGGCAGATTTGATGAAGCTGGCACATCATTGAGCGAATCAAGCGATTAAGAAGACTGCGCGTGCTGACTGAACTGCTGCGAAGAGAGAAATGAACACCAAACCGAGCCAGATAATGACTCGTTCACGAGTCAAGAACCGGTTGCATCGGTTTTCGGATGACCAGTAACGTTAGTTCTTTCTGACAGTTCGATTCAGTAAACCAGTTGAAGAAAACAGTTCACCTTTTGCGCTCGATGCAATGGCGTCATTGGCGTTGACTGCACATTGGCTCATAACATTAAGAATCAGTTCAGAATCAATCACCAAAAGAATCAGTTCGGTTCCAGACGCTCTGTGTGTCGGTTTGCTTCACGCTAAATCACACATGCGCAGTATCATCAGCTCCTCGGTTCACGAATCGGACGCGTCTGACAGAAACGGTTCTTGACTCGTGAACGAGGCATTATCTGGCTCGTCGGCTCGGTGTTCATCTTCATTTCTCTCTTCACATCAGTTCAGTCAGTGTACTGTTTGAGTCAATGAATTACTCGGGGATATTGGTTTGTTTTAACTCAGAGGGAGTGTCAGACACATTAAACAAGTTAACAGCTTAATTCATCTGTGGATTAATGCGTATTGGAGACGCGAACTGTTTAAAACGGTTCAGTTCGATTTGGTGGACTGTTTCAAAAAGATCCGGTTACATCGAATGATTCGTTCGCGAACCAGATATCACAAACTGCTTTGTTTTTAATTGTCTTACAACAGACACGGAAGAGAAGACAATGCTGAATAAAGTCATAGTTTTTGCTATTTTTGGACCAAAATGTATTTTCGATGCTTCAAAAAATTCTAAATGACCCTCTGATGTCTTACGGGTTTGAAACAACATGAGGGTAAGTTATCAATGACATCATTTTGCAAATTGGGCGAACTAACCCTAGTAACCGTTTTTTGTTTACAAGAAGTTACAGTCAAAGGAATTGTTATTGTCCTTTAGGTTAATAATTTGAAATAGTAAAAACAATATGTTCCAACTTTTGACTATTTTCTTTAATAGCTACATAACACAATACTTCTACTTTTACTTTCAGTACTTGAGTAGTAAATTTTAAAATAGACTACTTGCAATACTTAAGTACAAAAAGTGTTGAATACTTTAGTACTTCCACTTAAGTGTGGTGCTTAAAGAGCACTTCTACTTCTACTCAAGTCACTTTTTTGATAGAGCACTTGTACTTTTACTCAAGTATGGTTCTCTAGTACTTTATACATCTCTGGTTGTTTCACACTTTTCTGTTTTGTATATAATTCCATATATGATTAACACATATGTTAATTCATAGTTTTGATGCCTTCAGTGTGAATCTACATTTTTCATAGTCATGAAAATAAAGAAAACTCTTTGAATGAGAAGGTGTGTCCAAACTTTTGGTCTGTACTGTAATAACCTAGAAAACTGTCTAAGACTTGATGGCTGCTCTGTCAATTCTTCGTCATCAGTTGGGAACTTATGTGTGCTATTCGATAGCAATCATTCCTTAGAAAGCCACGTTTATAGCATTTGATAAACTGCATTTTTCCATCTCAAAAATATATATAAATTACAGCCTATGCTCTCAATGTCAAATGCAGAAATGTTAATCCATGCATTTATGACCTCAAGGTTAGATTATTGTAATGCTTTATTGGGTGGTTGTTCTGCATGCTTAGTAAACAAACTACAGCTAGTCCAAAATGCAGCAGCAAGAGTTCTTACTAGAACCAGGAAGTATGACCATATTAGCCCAGTCCTGTCTACACTGCACTGGCTCCCTATCAAACATCTTACAGATTTTAAAATATTGCTTATTACTTACAGGGTTTCTGCAGGGTTTAATCAGTCAAATTTAAGACTTTTTAAGACCTTTTTATGACTATTAGGATTTGAATTTATGACCTACACGAATTAAGATAAATAACTTCAGTAATTAAAATTCCTTTCGAAAGTCTTTTTATTATTGACTTTCATTGAAAGTAACAAGTTTTATTATTTAAAGAGTTATTCTATTATTTCTTAAGATTAAGAAACTGAAGCTTTCGCCTTCTTTTTCTTGAGTATCAAGAACACAGGAACACTTAACAATTGTAACATTGTAAATTAACAATTATTTTGTGGCATTACTTTCCAAAATAACAAGTGTTATTGGTGTTTGGTCACAGTATTCAACACCGACAGGCAGGGCCGTAGCTGGGGTTTGCGGGGCCCCGATGAAGGTTGTACCAGTGGGACCTGTTTGAAATTGTTTAATTTGTATGTTCATTCATTTTTATTTATTTTTGCTATTTACACAAATGTTTCAGTTTTTTCAAGTTTGTAGGTGTCTACAGAAACCGAATAATTAAGTGGAAAATAGCACTGAATAGTCTTTAATGTAAAAATAAAATATACAATCAAACCTACATTTATTCAGACACCTTGAACATTTCTCACATTATTACAGTTTATTTGCTATTGCTTCTAAAATGGTTATAAAATATGACAAGAATTCAGAGTTAAACTCTGTCAGAAAAAAAATTGTCTCGATAATGTCATAACTGATAGAAATGTACGTAATGGATTACAATCAACCAAAACTAAAGACAACTGTTATTATATTTACACAACTATCAATAATTTGTTGACCAATTACCAAGCAATGCTTCATTTTGTTCAGACTGTGGTGTGAAAAGGTTGCATTAGCAATTAAAAAAAAAAAAAAAAAAACATAAGCAATGCATGGTGCTTTATAAGGTGCTGAATAATTTTTTTCCCAATTTTATATATAAATAGATAGATAAAACATTTACATCTATCTATTTCACTAGTAGTTTACTGTATGAAGATTCTTTGGGTATAATATGTCACAGTTTGCTTATACTCACTTACATAAATGTATTAATGTCCTGTACCTACTAGAAAAAAATGTGTATATCAAAAATTATATCTGGAGTCTGGATAATTTTTGGTTTGACTGTGCATAAATTCTTGTTAAAACTACAAAGTAATGCAGTCAAGAGCAGTGAGTGATTTTCATTTTCTTGGATTAACATTACAGCAGCTATAGCTAAATTAGGCGCGGTCACTTTAAGAGACGATGAACGCATCTTTTCCCTCAACTGTTTACTTTCACTTAAGAAATAACTGACAAATAACTGAAAAAAAGCATACTTTCCAAGGCGGGTATTTTGACATATTTTTGTACGTTGGCACAGGAGCAAAAAGAAGCAAATCCTTTTGTTTGTTCAAAACTGCGATTAGTATTTGTTCATTCATGTGCAGGAGGGACTGTCCCTGATAAATGGCTCACTCTCTGCACCGAACATAGCGCGCGAGTAACCAGCTACTCGGTTCAGCTTTTCCACGTCTTGTGTTTGGATGCTTGATACCGATTGTTTAGCGACGGGCTTGAGCCAGCTACTAAAAGCACCGTCTTCGAGCCATAGATTGTTAAAGGTACATTTTCCCACTGTGATAGCCAGGATGATTTCAATTAAGCTGAGCAGTGACTCAGTATGATACAGTATGTTCGGAGTTCGCGCGGGTTTCTGTGAAAGTCCTTCTGACAAGTCTGTATGCTGCCGCATGGACCTTGTACTGTAGTTCTGGAGCGCTGTGATACCAGTGTGATCCCACCCAGATTTCTCATACAGAACTACAACAGGCGAAACAAATGAATGCCATTGTCGCTGTGAGCGCATTTTGATGGAAGAACAAATTAATGGACTAGCATATCAATTTAAGACGTGGCTAAATGTTTTTTTATGACCTTGTATGGAAAATCCAGACGTTTTTATGACTTTTTATGGCCTTAAATTCTTATTGTTAAATTGATTACTTTTTATGACTTTTTATGGCCCCGCGGAAACCCTGTACTAACAAAGCCCTGAATGGTTTAACACCTCAGTATTTGAATGAGCTCCTTGCGCGCTTCAGTTTGAAACATTAGAATCTGAATAGAGCGTTCAGTAAGGGGGCATGGTCACATTAGAAGATAAAGAAGAGAGAAGTGAAAAATGGACATTGCGTTGTTTTCATATGGATTACTTTATCACAGAATATTTGTTTTGGTGGCACTTGTTGAGTTTAAAAGTAGACATGTCAAGCTTTCTATATATATATCTCTCATGTCTCTTCGTTGAGTATTCACTGAGTTACAGTTCATTTTAATGACACGTTTTTAAATGAAGATCAGCACAAACAAAGGCTGCAGACAGCACACCTTGTTTGTTATCTTTATAAGTGCGCAAAGTTTTGTTGTTATTATGTCTGTATACAAAAAAAGTAGACCCTTTACAGATTCGATTGATGTATTGCTCTTATCTGCACGATTAAAACTGCAAGTGAAATTTAAGTTCTTTTCGGGGTTATCAGGAGAAAATGCCTCATAACGCGTATAGGTGTTAATCAACTACAGAGGATTAAACAATGACAGTTATAGTTTTGAACTAAAATATTATTTCAATTTAATGAGGTCCAAGTTTAAGAACAGCCTATACTAGTTGTATTTAAAAAAAAAAAATTACTGTCTATTTAACAGCAATAACTTACAATGAAACAAGTCTTCATTCAGGTCGACTGAATATTTTCCTGCCTTGCTAAATGTTGGGCTCATGATCAATTAGTTGTATTTTGTTAAATATACCACGGCGGTTGAAGGGTGCAGTTAGTGCGAGTCATGCTCGCTGTGAAACGGGAGCAGCTGATGGAAGATTCTGCTTGGTCTTAAAGGTCCCCTTCTTCGTGATTCCATGTTTTCCATGTTTACTTTAGTGTGTAATGTTGTTGTTAGAGTATAAATAATATCTGTAAAATTCTAAAGCTCAAAGTTCAATGCCAAGCGAGATATTTGATTTAACAGAATTTGCCTAAAAAAAATGACTCGTTTGCACTACATCCCTCTAGTTCCTGTAGTAATGACGTCACTAAAACAGTTTTTTGACTAACCTCCGCCCACATGAATTCACAAAAAGGGGGCGTGGCCTTGTTGCGCTCTGACAGAGAAGAAAGAAGAGCTGTGTTTGTGTTTGTCGCCATGTTGTTGAAACGCTGTTATTTTCATCTCGGAGTCCAATCATCTTTGTTTGGGCTTCCCAGGGATGCTGTACTTGGAGATTAATGGTTAAAATTTATGTTTAACTCGGTTCCGGAAAATTATAATCCACATGTAAAACTATGTGCAGCAAATTTTGCTGAGGACAGCTTGCTGAGGACAACTTCCTCAATCTCAATCAATTTAATGCAACCGGTAAGTGTATTTTATTAAGTTGGTTCGTTTAACAGTTTCTGTAACTTATTACACAAAGAGCAAAGCTGTTTAGCTTTGTTAACTAGATGTTAGGGCTGTATTTTCATGCGTATCTCGTCAGTAAAAACGCTCCTGTGACTATAAATACATCTCCTGCACATGCTCCTGCCCACTGGCTTCTCAAAACTACTCCAAAACTAGTCCCATCGCGTTTGCAGGAGGGCAGCGTGCTGTAAGCTGCTGTTGAATCACAACACAGGAACCGCTAGCCCAATCAGAACTCGTTACGTATTTCTGAAGGAGGGACTTTATAGAACAAGGAAGTCATCAGCCCATTTTTGTGACCGTGAAAACAGAGGTATACAGATAGGTGAATTGTGTGAAAAATACTGTGTTTTTTTTCCACGTGAAACATGAACACGTTATATTGCACACTGTAAACACAATCAAAGCTTCAAAAAAGCGTGTAAAACGGGACCTTTAAAGCCTTGCTGAAATGCCTACGTTCCCAAATAACAATGAATTTAGTAAAAAATTTATCAATTTATAATTTGTTATTATTATGGTCTGGTGAAAATAATAATATGGGCTGCGAGAAAATAATGAATAAAAAAAAAAAAAGAGTACGGCTGCTGTGAGTGCAGGCATGTTTCAACCCAGTAGCATGAAAACAGACTGTTCATCGCAGCCAAAAAACAGACTGAACTCAGTACAGCTGGAGGGGGTTAGGATTTTTTGGGGTAGTTCTGTATAGCTTGTGGGGCTTGAAATAAAAGTGTGAATCTCTTGGTCTTTCATATGGACAGTGACTTATGAGAGTTAAAAACTTGCAGAGCAGGTTTAGGCAAAGTAAGGACAAATGCTTTCAGGGTTTTTCCTACATTGAAAATTTTTTGGCGGCCGCCAAAATTTTTTTTTGTCCCGCCAAAGCCTTATTTGATCTGTAATTGGGTTTTGTGAGTGAAGCAGGCTACTGACAGAGTGACGGAAAGAATGAGCACAGCGTCCCTCCCCCGCGCGGACACTCTCCGTCTTCAGTTCTGTTTTTGTTCTCTCCACGCATCAAAATATAACTGATACTAAGGTCGGAAGACCGAATCCATGTTTCACGTGGTGCATTCGGAAAATATTTTTGGCTGAATTACCGCTTGGTGTGATTTGCATTCAAAAAAAAAAGTTGCCTTATCTTCTCTTACAATTTGTGACAAGCATTCCACACATGCAGCTGACATAACTTTAAATAATAAAAAAAAAAATCCAGTTATGAAGTGTTTGTTTGTGTGTGTGTGTTGACAAATCTTTTGCAATGTCCTAACAGCCAGGATTACCACACAACACGTCCGCTAAAGTCCGATTCGCGACCTAATGACTCCTTTGAGCCGATTCATTATAATGAAATTAGAAAGTAAGTGTGCTTACCCCCATTTAGCAAGAGTGTTTAGTAAAATTTAGCCTTAATAATCCACAGTATGTATAGGCCTATGACAATGTGCAGTCACTTACCTATAAAACATTTTAAATAAAATTAAAATAAATTTATGCATTTAGCAGACGCTTTTATCCAAAGACAGTGCATTCAGGCTATCAACTTTTACCTATCATTTTAGTTTAAAGTTAGACTGGAGTGAGATGAAACTAGATCAAAGCACAAAGCAAGCTGTTTGCTAGCTAGCTGCTAATTTTATATTGTAAAAAAATAATACTATTACACCTTTTAATGCTATGTTTTCCATTGATATGATTATACTAAATAATTATCAGGTCTATCAAAAAATGATTTTATCTTTGTAAACTGTGAAAGCCAGTCATGAAAAAAAAAAAAAAAATAATCACAACTTTTTTTTTTGCAAAGAGGGCAAGAAGGGATGACAGTGATCATTTTTTCATGAATAAATAGGATAAAAAAAACTGTTGCTTTTAGGGGTGGCACGGTTAGTTAAAAATAAACCCGAACCATTCGGTTCACCCCACACGGCTCGGCACGTGCTGGGACAGCGGTTCAATTTAAATTTGACAAAGCATCTGTAATATGGTTTGCCATAAATAGCACGAAAAAAACAAACTGGGTTCAACTAATCTATGTTTCTGTTGATGGATGCGCATTCTGGATTCCCAGACATTACAACAATAGTGATGAGAAAAAAAATAGAAAAAAAACCCCAGAAAAACCATTCACTCTTGATCAATGTGAATTAATGCTGGAATATGAGCCATTTTTATGAGGAATATGAGTCATTTATTCCATAATCACCCGGGTGCTGACAGCGCGCGTGCACAGATTAGATCTGAACAGCACACGTTAATATATGGAGCCAAAAGAGTCTCAATAAAGATAAATGCACACACTACATTCACATATGCACACATAGCATTCATACATGCACACACATGATTCATAAATACACACACAGGATACACAAATGTGCACAAAATTTACAAATGCACACACAAAATTTAAAAAGCACAGAAGATTCACAAATGCATCACAAATCCTACAGCAGACAAAGCCGGCTGAACGTATGCCTGTTGTATCAGTGCATTCTCTTAAAGTGACAGTCTTTATATTAATCGAACAGCAACAACAAAGAAATCACTCACTGCTCTATAACTCTATAACTGCTTTATAACTTTAATAAAGAACAATCTTTATTTATACAGTCCAATATGCAATGCTGTTTCACATTTGATTACTTTATTCAATTTTTGTACCTAAAAACTTATACTTTATGCCCCCCCCCCCCCAAAAAAAAATTAAAATCACTGTTTGTATCTTTACTCTGTTGTATTTATTTGTGCTGTTGCTTGTAGTAGAATATTTTACCATTCCCTTATTGTATAGTTGTATCTACATTTTATATTTGATCTAGTTATTTTTTAGGCTTTAATGTCTTTACTTCCTTCGCAAACTGAGGAGAGTCAGAGCCCCACCCCCCATCATTTACACCTTCTACAGAGGCACCATTGAGAGCATTCTGTCGATCTGCATCACTGTGTGGTAATGCGCATGCAACGCGTCCTGCCGAAAGACTCTGCAAAGTATAGTGAGAGCAGCTGAGAAGATCATTGGTGTCTCTCTCCCCTCCCTCCAGGACATTTATGGAACCCGTCTCATCCGCAAAGCCCTCTGCATCACAGGTGATCCCACTCACCCATCACACAGCTTTTTCAGCCTTCTACCATCAGGGAGGAGACTGCGGAGTCTCCAGGCCAGGACCAGCAGACTGAAGGACAGCTTCATCCACCAGGCTGTCAGGAAGCTGAACTCCCTCCCGAACCTGCCCCCCCTCCCCTCCCCTTTTCTTCCCCAGGCACCACTGAACTATAAAAAAAAAACCCTGGCTTTGTTATTTTGGTTTAATGACAAATTTGAAGAAAGGTTTTGATCCACTTCAAATGTTGACTACTGTATAGCGCAATATAGTTTATTAGTTATTATAACTTAATTTCAGAGGAAGTTGCCTTCATTCCAAAAATACATATATTTTTTTCAGTGTGAAATATAAATTCTCACAGAATGTAGACTACTCATTACCAATATATTGAACCATCTCTTTATGTTCTTCTAAATCCCAAACAGAGTCCAGACATCAGTAATGATGTAAATGACTGCTCATATTCCAGCAGTAATTCACATTGATCAAGAGTGAATCCAGTTTTTTTTTTTTTTTTTTTACTAGTTGTTGTTTTTTTCTCTCATTACTATTGTTGTAATGTCTGGGAATCCAGAATGTGCATCCATCAACAGAAACATATATTAGTTGAACCCTGTTTGTTTTACGTGCTATTTATAGCAAACCATATTACAGATGCTTTGTCAAATTTGAATTAAACCGCGATCCCAGCACGAGCCGTGTGTGGTGAACCGAATGGTTCGGTTTAAAAAAAAAAAAAAAAACTAAAAGCAACAGATTTATAGGTAATTAACTGTACATAGTCTTAGGCCTATACATACTGAGGATTATTAAGGCTAAATTTTACTAAACACTCTTGCTAAATGGGGGTAAGCACACTTACTTTCTCATTTCATTGTAATGAATCGGCTCAAAGGAGTCAGTAGGTCGCGAATCGGACTTTAGCGGACGTGTTGTGTGGCAGTGTTGTAGTCGAGTCACCAACTGTCGAGTCCGAGTCAAGTCTCAAGTCTCAGTGTTTGAGTCCGAGTCCAAGTCCAAGTCACCAAAGAAGAGTCCGAGTCGAGTCCAAGTCGAGTCACCATTACCAGAGTTCGAGTCGAGTCTCGAGTCCCATATTGGATTATTATTATTTTTTTTATTTTATTTTTTGAGGAAACAATAGCAACCAGCTGAGTTGGTAGGCATTGAAGTCCATTATATGAAGGAAACATTCTGAAATATTTTCCTTAAAATACGTAATTTAAGAAAAAACGCCATGTATATCCTGAATGGCATTAGGAGGAGTAAATGATTAGGATTTTTTTTTTGTGTGTGTGTGTGTGTGTTTTTTTTGTGTGAACTAATCCTTTAACACTGTATTACACTTGGTGAAAAAAAAAGAAACGTGCATATTACAATGAGTGTGTGAGAGAGAGAGACAGAGTGTGAGTGTGTGTGTGAGAGAGAGAGAGAGAGAGACAGAGTGTGAGTGTGTGTGTGTGTGAGAGAGAGAGAGAGAGAGAGAGAGAGAGAGAGAGAGAGAGAGAGCGCGAGAGAGCGTTTGTGTGTGAGTGACTGAGTGATTTAGCGTGAGTGCGTTTGTATGTGTTCAAGTGAATGTCTGTGTGTGTGTGTGTGTGTGTGTTTGTGTGTGACAGCACGCGCCTGGTCAGAAAGTGATGTGTAACGATAAGGGCCGTTCAAATATCGCGTCTTTTGCACGCTCAAGTTCATTATTTCCAATGTACTGTAGGCGCGGGATAGGCACGTCCATAATGGAAGCGTATGCGCGCTCATAACGGCAGCATCCAGGCGCGTCCGCACCGCAACGAGTTAAAAACATCTCAACTTTTCAGAATGCCGCAAGTGCACCACGGGTCATGTGACAAGAACTAGCCAATCAGCTTCATCCTTTCCCGCAAGTGCCCGAGCGCTTTGGAAAAAAAGTAAAGTGAGTGACGTCGGTGAGTGTGTTGTCAAGCAAAGAGAGGGAGTGGTAGCAGTGTCTGTGAGGGAAAAGAATAGATCGCGGTCGGTCTTGGGCACGAAACATTTTTTATAACATTTTTAGTCAAATACAACGTGATGAATGCTTAAGTCCGATTTTATATATCCTCGAGTCCGAGTCCAAGTACGAGTCATCAGTCCACGAGTCCAAGTCGAGTCACGAGTCCAGAGAATGGAGTCTCGAGTCGGACTCGAGTCCAAAGAATAGTGACTCGAGTCCGAGTCCAGGACTCGAGTACTCCATCACTGTTGTGTGGTAATCCTGGCTGTTAGGACATCACAAAATACACACACAAACACAAACAAACAGACACTTCATAACTGGATTTTTTGCGTTTATTTAAAGTTATGTCAGCTGCATGTGCGGAATGCTTGTCACAAGTTGTAAGAGAAGATAAGGCAACTTTTTTTGACTGCAATTTACACCCAGCGGTAATTCAGCCAAAAATATTTTCCGAATGCACCACATGAAACATGGATTCGGTCTTCCGACCTTAGGATGAGTAGATTTTGATGCGAGGAGAGCGCAAAGACAGAACTGAAGACGGAGAGTGTCCCCGCGGGGGAGGGGTGCTGTGCTCGTTTCTCCCCGTCACTCCGTCAAGTATGTAGCCTGCTTCACTCTCAAACCCCAATTACAGACCAAATACGGCAAAACATTTTCAATGTAGGAAAAACCCTGTTATGAACGTGTTTTTGGGAGACAATATATTTTGTAAACTTTCTGTGATTTACAATGCACAAACCAGAAGCAACAATATCTGCAGAGAAGGGTTGGCGATTCCCAAAACATAAAATGTCAATTTCATTTTAATTTTAGTTTTTTTTGTGTTTCAAAGAAAAAAAATCAATGTTAAGGCATCTCTCCATAACGGACTGTTCTATATTAATAATATATTTATATTAAATTTACATCTATAATCCACAATGAGCCTTAATATATTCTGTGCTCAAGCACGTGCATTAAGTTTGCCACAAAGCACAGGCAGAAGTAGCCTAATAATAATTATTATTATTGTGAAAAATGAGACATTTTAATTATTTATTAATAAACAAATGTTTTCTTGTCGGCCACAAGGTGAAATTCACAGTGCTGACTCTCTCCACATGGACACCACTTTAAAGAGAAATGCAACCTTCACATGTTACATAATGCTTTCATTATGTAATATTTTCATAAAAGCAGATCGTAAGTGTAATTACTTCTTGTCTCAGTGTTTAGCGCAGTTGTCATTGCTAGGAAACACTTGTTTGTGTGCTGTGTTTGGTATCGTACTCTATCGCATACATTGTCAGTGTTGTGCGCTTTCTTAGACCTTTGTTGTGATAAACAGCAAAGTGCGTTCAGCTGAATTAAATTTCCGTTTGTCGGGTATAAAAAAGGTTAGTATACGGTGGCAGCGGTCGTGGCAACCATCCAGTTAAGGCATCCTCATGTGAAGACAGTGTAAAGACCATCGACTCTACCATGCGACTCCACTGTGCTGGGACACCGGCAGGGAATATAAGTATTGTTTTGATTAATCTCTTTGTCCTCCTCCTTGTCTCATTTCTGTTTCAGTTGTTTTTTTTTTTGTGTTTATAACCAAATCTTACTATGTATTTCCAGATCCCTACTAACACTACCACTCACAAACCACACATCACACAATGTAGGCAGCGCAATCTTAACAACCTGCGCACTTTGCCTATATCTGCTAATACACTACTTTTTTCTATTGGTCTCTGGAATAGCCAGTCTGCTGTAAACAAAGCCGATTGCATTACTTATTAGTAACTTATTACTAATATTAGTCATTCAAAGCTTAATCTCAGTCTCATTGACTGGAAGAGGTGGAGGTACTGGTCTGCTCATCTCTAATGATTGGAAATTTAATCCTTTACCATCTTTGGGTATCAACACCACTTTTGAATCTCATTCAGTTACTGTTACCTACCCTCTTGTTGCTCTCAACCTTTCCTGAGGATGGTACTCCCCTAGTTATGCTTGGAGATTTCAACATCCACCTAGATAAACCTCTGTGTGCACACTGTGCTTGCCTCTTTTGATCTCAACCGATTGTCAACTACTGCTACTCACAAATCAGGCAACCAACAGGACATTATTTATACGTGACACTGCTCTACTGATCATGTTCTGGTTAACTCCACTGCACACGTCAGATCACTTCCTCCTTCCATGCTAGTTATGATCCCTGACACATAACTTTCCCCTCCACATGTTATCTTTCGATGTAACCTATGCACACTTCGACCCTCCCTGCTATCTGCAATAGTTCCATCTTCACTTCCTTCCCCTAAACTGTTTACATCTTTGGATGCTAACAGTGCTACTGATATCTTCTGCTCCACTCTTACATCTTGTTTAGACACTGTTTGCCCCTTATCTTCCAGGCCAGCATGTAACACCCCTTCTGCCCCTTGGTTATCTGATGTTCTACGCGAACACCGTTCTAAGCTTATAGCTGCTGAAAGGGTGTGTCACAAATCCAAAAATACTACTGATCTTAATGTGTATCAGTCACTCCTATCTTCCTTCTCTGCTAATGTCTCCACTGCTAAAATGACATACTACCATATTTTTTTTTTTACAATTTTAGACACGGTTAACCACCAGATCCTCCTATCAACCCTACTGGCAAAAGGCATCTCAGGAATCACAGTTCACAGTTTTTATGGTTTGAGTCTTACCTATCAGATAGGTCCTTTAACGTATCTTGGAGAGGTGAGGTGTACAAATCACACCATCTAACTACTGGGGTGCCTCAGGGCTCAGTTCTTGGACCATTTCTCTTCTCTGTCTACATGGCATCATTAGGTTCTGTCATTCAGAAACATGGCTTTTCATACCACTGCTATGCTGATGACAATCAACTCTACCTCTCATTCCATCCTGATGATCCGACGGTAGCTATTCACATCTCAGCTTGTCTAACACACATTTCTTGCTGGATGATGGACCATCACCTTCAACTCAACCTTGCCAAGACAGAACTGCTTGTGATTCCAACAAACCCATAGTTTCATCACAATTTCACCATCAAGTTAGGCACATCAACCACAACTCCTTCAAAAACAGCTAGAAGCCTTGGAGTTATGATTGATGATCAGCTGACTTTCTCAGACCACATTGCTAAAACAGTCCGATCCTTCAGATTTGCTTTATTCAACATCAAGAAGATCAAGCCCTTTCTTTCGGAACATGCTGCACAACTCATTGTTCAAGCTCTTGTTCTGTCCAGGCTGGACTACCAAGCAATGGGGTAAACAGCTGCTGGCTTGATGACGCAAGAGAACCGTGGTTCGGACTCAAATATTATAATATGAACACAGTTCAGTGGGGGCAGGGGGAGGGGGAGCAACCGAACGCGGGTTCGGACCAGGCAAGTGAACCAAGTGTGAAAGCACCCTTAAAATCAACCAACAGTCAGATGAAAGTTATCCTGACTTACATTCTTCATGTAGAAAATAGGACAACTGCAATACTGAAAGGATGGGGAACGATTTAAACCCATATTAAGTATGTGGTGCATGACAAATGGCTCAGAGTAGGGTAGAAGGGGTTTAAACTGTTCCATCTGCTGCTCCCATACTGATGTCACCCAGCTAATATCCCAAATTCCAAATTCCAGAGACCAAATTCAGTGATTTTAAAAGTGCTGTAAATAAATTTCAACATGCCAGCAAAGATTAATTGAGCGAGGGAGTTCTGAGAGAGTTAAAGAACATTGTCGGACCAAAAGTGGACTGGTCAAAGGTCACTAGTTGTGTACAGAAGAAGGATGAAACTGTGAGTAAACTGAAAGATTATGTCAAGCTGCTGCAGCATATAGTGGAATAGCTGAAACTCCAGAGAAGGTACTGGATCATAAAGGACCACTAGTTAGAACGTGGTTTGACGGCCTTTTATCCGATTACAGATCTGCTTTGCCATTCTTAGATCTTATATGGTCCACTGGAAGCCAGCAAAACAACTTGGACAGGTTAGCTACTTGGGAAAGAGATTTTGATGTTAAAGCCAGAGTAAAGTTTGCAGCAGCATCCTTTAAATGTCAACACAGAGGACCAACAGAAATGTAAATGTCCTAAAAAGGAGGACAGTTGTCATTACTGTGGTAAACCTGGACATTGGATGAAGGAGTGTAGGTAAAGCAAAAAGACGTCAGAAGAAATTAACTTTAATCAGCTCAAATTCATTCTACTTAATACTCTGAATCAGCCCCTCCCCACTTCACCAAAATGTTGGAGCAGTTTGCTCAGATGTTAACTGTTAGGGCTATGGGCCCTATTTTAACGATCTGAAACGCAAGTGTCAAAGCGCGAAGCGCAAGTAAGTTTGTGGGCGGGTCTCGGCGCTGTTGCTATTTTCCCGGCGGGATAAATGGCTCTTGCGCCCGGCGCAAATCTAAAATGGGTTGGTATGATGTAGCTTCATTATTCATAGGTGTGGTTTGGGCGTAACGTGAAATAAACCAATCAGAGCGTCATCCAACATTCCCTTTAAAAGCAGGTGCGCAAGTTCCATTATGGATTGCTATTATTATGGCGTATTTACCAGGCGCACGCCAGGAGCGGTTCACAGCCGAGGAGACTGATGTTCTTGTAAGAGCAGTGAAAGACAGAGAAGTTGTGTTGTATGGGGATGGGAGAAACCCACCCAAAATTGCGTCGGTTAAACAGGCGTGGGAGGAAATAGCCACAATTGTTTCATTGATTTTTTTTTCCTGGATGTTTATAAGATGTCCTTATATACATATATGTCTTGCCACTATTGGGCAAACAGGTCTGATCCTTAATTACTACAATTAGCCTGAATAATTTGTAAGCTAGATTTATGCCTATTTTTTCACATCTTCGTGGCACACCACAATGATTTCCGTCATCTCATGTGTTAATATTTTTTCAGTGTAACAGTTTATGATTTGCAAAAATAACTGTTGCATCTGTGTAGATTACATGAGCAAAGTGTATGCGCGTTGTGCACGCTATACATTATGGTCAAGCATGCGCCCTTAAAATAGCATAATGAACAACGCGCAACGCGCCACTGACTTTAGACTAGTTTTTTTCTGGTCAGTGGCGCAATTGTTTAATGGAACAGCAAAATAGCACCAGGGATTGTTTGCGCCGGAACACGCCTCCTTTTTTGCGCTGAAACGCCCAGGGAGCGCAAGTTCATTCACTAGTTTAGCGACGTGCTTCTGTGGAGGGAAAAGCGCGCTTTGCGCGGGTGCAAAATAGGAATGACACATGCGTCGGTGTACAAAGTCAATTGCGCTGGGTGCAAGATAGGGCCCTATGAGTGCTTAATTTCCACAGTAATGTAAAACAAAGATGAAAGATTCTTTGTAAATAAAACTGCAGGAAGGTGACTGTCACTTCCTTCCATTGAGTGAATGCTAGTTAAGTATACTCAAAGCTATACTACAACACTTCAAAGCTATACTACAACACACTCCGATCACTCACCTATCCTCTTTGGGTTATGATGTTTGTTATGACTGATGTTCCAATAAAGGATGGAGATGTTGCACAGTTAAGTTCCCACACCAACTACAGGGACAGACTGTAGTTACAGGTTTCCCCTGTTAGTAGTTTTATCCCCACCTCACTGGTCCATAGGTGTCAAATTACTTAAAACTAGATTGAGAAAAACACTACATGATCACCAGACTTAAAAACACTGTATGTTCAACAGAAGTCTAAAAGCTTACATGCATGAATACTGCTGGTCTGCCAATTTTTTGTTTTCTTTTGTTGCAGGTATGTGTACATTCCATGTCATTTTTACAAACAGCATCTTCTGAGTGAATCTATGTGAGAAATTAACTACAGAAAAAAAGACTTCACAGCTATTCAGGTCCCATGGACTTCAGGACTTCCACTCTTGTGCTACATTTGTTTCTGTGCCATCATGCAGTTTTTACGACGTTACCATCCTTTGTTGCATATTCTGCGTGAACAGTTATGGTTCTTTGTTGCATATGGGTGAACAGTTATGGTTCTGAAAATAACTATTACACCTAAGTATAGAACGGATTTACGGAGGTTTAAATTTGTATTATGTGAGAGTTATTAGAACTCTCAAAGGAAGGATTGTGGGATTTAAAAATCTGTTTAAAATATGTTGATCCTATGTTCTGACATCACATCATATAAAAAAAAAAAAGGTTCAGGTTGCTATACCTGAATACTTCATTTACATGTTTTGTTTAAGGTCATCATCCAGGTGCTTTGTCTCCATTTCGAAGCACTGCCTCATAAACTGCCTCCTGTATATAAACTGCAGTGTATCACTGCTAGGGTTGGGGAGTAACGGAATACATGTAACGGCGTTACATAATCAGGATACAAAAATCCAGTAACTGTAATCAGTTACAGTTACGTCAAAAAACATATTAATCAAATTACATTTTGAAAAAAGCGGGAATACTTTCCGGATTACAATGGTTTCATTTAAAACTAAACAAATCAGTATTTTGTCATAATAACACTATATTAAGCGCAGCTTGATTAATGACTCAATGCGAGTCATGTGTGCCACCTGCTGTCTACAATCTCCTCAGACACAGATTGAATCATTGCTGCAAAAAAATATGCTGCCCGAGGGCAAAAACGCGTTCATTTCATGGAAATTCCGCTGCTATTTTGTTTTCAAAGAAGAAAATGCAAACAACATAGTTGTACAGTGCAAACTGTGCCTTCCAGCAACAAAAACACTTTCTTCATCGAAGATCCAACCTAAAGAAGCATTTGAAGGCAAGACTAGCATAAATCATGTTAGCTAAAAGGATATTTATTACTGCTTAAAAATTCAGTGGTTTGTATGATCGCATTTGTACATTTTGTAGCGATGATGGAAATCTGTAGAAATTAGAAGAGTAACATTGAACGATTATCTTTTTAAGTAACTTACCTAAAATGTCCTTTCACTGTCTAGGTAGTGTAGGGGAACTCCCATTGCCAACGGCCCAAGTTCAGTCAGGCAAATAAAAATAAAAAAATCAGGGCTTTAGTCAACATTTAGGCCTATTTTTAAATAAACTAATATGTAGATTGTGTAGAATTTTTAGATGTTATGTTTATTTTTTTTCCTTGTAGCCTACATTTTAGTTAAAAATAAAAAAAATAATCTGTAATGTGTACTGTAACCACTAGATCTCTGTATAGCCATTTACAAACCGTATTTTCTGGATTATAGGTTCTTTTCATAGTTTGGCTAATCCTGCGATTTTTTAATCAGGTGCGACTAATTTATCAAAATAAATTTGACATGAACCAAGAGAAAACATTACCGTCTACAGCCACGAGAGTGCGCTCTATGCTGCTCAGTGCTCCTGTATCCTACCACTGAAAACATTAACTGAAAACTATTGTGTACTATTGTGTACCGTTAGCTGAATAACTTGCCTTTCCAGATTACCATTTTCTGTTCTTGGTATTGGATTTTGTTAAATTAAGTTAATATTTCAGTTATCAGTTTTCAGTTGTTTTCAGTTAATGTTCTCAGGGGTAGGTTACAGGAGCACTGAGCAGCATAGAGCGCCCTCTTGTGGCTGTAGACGGTAATGTTTCATCTTGGTTCTTGGTTCTAAATAAATGTGACTTATAGTCCAGTGCGACTTATATATATATGTTTTTTCCTCGCCATGACGTATTTCTGAACTGATACGACTTATACTTAGGTGCGACTTATAGTCCAAAAATACGGTAAATATCAAGGGCTGTGTGTTCCCAAGTTGTGGACATGAGACATGAATCCTTAGATTAAAGCAGAACAAATATGAACATAAATGTTTGATCTGAGCTTTTTCAGTTTGGTTATGATCTGATTAAGCTTTTAAGGATAACAACAAAATGATAATAATATTGCAATAGAGACTTTGTCTGACTTTTAAAAAATACCTTTATTGTTGAGAGCCATTCAAAAGATTAAAAAAACATAATTAAAAAATGTAATTTACATTTACCCTCTTTCTTTCTTTTCTTTCTTTCTTTCAAATCCTTAAGCACAAGCATACAATTAAAAAGCCTACAACTACTTTTTACAATTTGTTTTTCAGAGGAACTATCCACATCATTTGGCCAAAGAAGCTAGTTGGACTGAGATGTCTATGCAACCTAGCACATCTGATCCTGGGCAAGGGGCCTTGAATCCTCCATGCAAACAAGCAAAGCTGGAATTTGGACAAAGGACAGCTCAGAGTACAATTAACAAACTAATTCTTGACTTTGTAATAGATGATGTTCAACCATTCTCATTGGCTGAACAGCCTTCGTTTAAAAAACTTGTGGAGGGAAAAACTGAGATGTGCAGAAAGACACTTGTCCAGAACATTGAGACTGAGTTTGCAGTAATGAAAAACAGCTTGACAGAAACACTTATGAATGTATCTAATGTCTGCACAACAGCAGACTTGTGGACTGCACTAAACAGGAGATTCTTAGGCATGACATGCCACTGGATTGAAGAAAACACTCTGGAGAGAAGGTCTGCTGCATTGGCATGTGCACGAATTAAAGGGCTGCATACTTTTGATGTACTTGTGGCAAAAAATTGTGAAATACATGCAGAGTACAAACTACAACACAAAGTGAGGGCTACTGTCACCGATAATGGCAGTAAATTTGTAAAAGCTTTCCGAGAATTTCACACGTCTGAGGATATAGCTGCAGATGACCTGGATGATGGAACACTATTTCTAGACATGGATGCAGTTCTTGAAATGCAGGGAGATGAAGAGCATTTATTTCTTCCTCCTCATCAAATGGCCCTTTTCGGAAAGTTTACCGAAGTGCAGTGGGAAAATGTGCTTCTATATGGAACAAGGCACACCAGTCAACAGTAAGTAAAGAAGGCCCAAGCCTGGCAGGAAGGCCCATGACATCTCTTGCTGCTCACCTCCGACAGTCCCAGGGATGGTGAATTACCTCATCCTAACCTCTCTTATGATTTGTTTCAGCATGTGACCGGGGCCGGGGGTTTCTCTAGGGAGCAGCACGAGGACGATCGCCTCAAACATTGTTGGGCCCAGGTGAGGGTTGCCAAGAGGAAGTAGCTTCAGCCAGCACCCCACCCAACACCACACTTTATTGTGGAAAATGGTCTGCTCTACTGTGTCACCCAGCAACGGGGGTAGGAGAAGACCCTGCTGGTGGTCTCGTGCAGCAAGACGGAGGCGGTGATCGAGATCGCCCATGCCCATCCAATGGCAGGTCACCTAGGAGCCCAAAACACCATACAACGCCTCCGTGACCGATTCCACTGGCCGGGACTCAAGGCTGAGGTCCGTCGATTCTGCCAGGCCTGTCCAAAGTGCCAGCGGACGTCGCCTCGAACACCTCCCCCCAGCCCGCTGATACCGCTACCCATCATAGAGGTGCACTTCGAGTGGATTGGGATGGATTTGGTGGGGACACTGCCGAAGTCCGACCGGGGGCACGAACACATCCTGGTCATCGTGGACTATGCTGCCCGGTACCCTAAAGCTATTCCCCTCCGGAAGGCAACAACAAAGGCCATAACCCAGGAGCTCTTCCTCCTCTTCAGCCGGGTCGGCATCCCATCGGGACCGGGCCCCAGCTCTCCGCCTACGCCAGCTCCACTCCCGTGGTTGTGGATATGGATCTCCGACTCCAAGTCGGAGCTGCAGCACCTGGTCAGTCAGTTTACGGATGTGTTCTCACCCTAAATAGGGTGAGCCTAATCTCTGTTTATTGTATTATTACTCTAGCTAAGTGTATATGGTAAACCATGGCATGAACATACTAAAACTACTATCAGCCATAAGGAGCCCAATTCAGGAAAAAATAAGAGGATAAAATGTGCAAAAGATAATTGGTATCTAGGCAGCTATCACTCATATCGCTAAAATAGACTAATATATATTTTATGATTCGATATGTTATTGCACATAGGTAAACAACGTTCCTTTTTTTCTGTCCAACCAGTTTACATAACCAGACAGTAAAATGTGATTTTGTAATGTATTCATTTAATTTTTTGCAAACGTAACATCACTCATTTTATTGATGTTTTTACTGTACAGTTGTGCAATTTTTGTGTGTCTGGGGGGGGGGGGGGGTTATTATATTTTAGAATTTATTGCCCTGAATATTTTAAATATACACATTTATATCAAACAGAAAATTGTATGTAAATTGATTTCATTTAGAGGTGGCCCAGAGCACCATACAATCTAGAACCACCACTGAATGTCACAATTCTAAAGTAAGTGGCAGTTTTTTAGTGATTATAAGAGGAAAGCTTTTTGCATGCTTTCTAGGTTATAATCCATTCAAAATATGAATAAACTCAGATTCACTCTCCAATAACAATTTATGCAATATTGACTCATGTCATTGTATAGCAATTACTACTTCAGTTAACTGAGTGAAGCAGGTCTGAGCTGGTGTGATTGAGTAGGGTGGAGCCTAGTTAGCATATTCATGGTTCCAAATATACTTAAGGCGAGGGCGTAGAGTTTTATATTAAAGCAATTTTAAGATGTAAAGAAATCGTTTTTAATAGGAGAAAATGTTTAAATATGTAATTTTGATGATCAAATATGTGTTTTTTAATGGATAGTATTAGTGACTGCAGGGTGCCTTTAATTACAAAATCTGAATTATTGATTACAGTCTATTGATTCAACTTTGAAATAATCAATGATTAATACAATAATCGTTAGATCAATTGGTTATCGAGATCAAACACTTAATCAAAAAGGAATTATACATATAAAGTAGACAGGTCAGAGACATCCGCTTATTAACATACGTTTATAAATTTATCTTTATCCAAACGCATTAATTTTATCACTGAAGAGAAATGCAGATTTTTTTTTTTTCAATATGTCCCCATGAGAAACAATTACCATCTGAATAGGGCTTATGTTGCTAATGTGTTTGTTAATATGTTAAGCACACAAACATTGTTGTAAGAATAAGCATGAAGTCTTCTCCACCAATCTCTACTTCTCTCTTTCATACACTACTTATTTTTCTCTTCAATCTCTGTGATCCACATGATCACTGAAACTGCTCTGAAGCAGAATCAATGATTAAGATGTTCTTATAATAATAATAATATTTTTTTAAATGTAAAACTGAGAAGGCCGACAACCTTTAAATGACATCGTTTAATATATTTATTTAGACATTTTTGTTTAGACATTTCAAATCATTGAAAGAAAAATTCTCCTGAGCACCTCAGAAGTGAGTGAAGATGAAGAGGGAGGGGGTTTCTGGGAAACATACTTGTTTTTTGTCCCTTTCCCCCAGAGGATACAGACAGCTATACAATAATTAGGCCCCTGGTGAGGGTCTATCGCAAAATCATCACAATACAACAAAACAAATGGATACGGAGATGCATAACAAACGCATCACCGCTCATAACCAACATTGCACATTCCCTAAAGTTTTCAAATTAAAACTATCCTTGTCTACACTTTTCACTGCATTTCATAAATGTTCTCCATACACACTACATTACCAAAAATGCATGTCATATGACAATTCATGCAGGTGCAACAATGAGCATGATGTTCTGATTTACACCGCCATCAAGGATACACAAAGCGAATGTGGGCAACCAAGCCATCATTTTCAGAACTTTCATGCTGTGTACCAATATGCCTACTTATACTACGCCCTAAAAGTATGTACTCTTTTTGTGAAGAAAAAGTACATACTTTTGAGTATGTGGCAGAATACCTTTGAACAAACAACTTTGTCATAACTGCGTCTTTAACAGATGTTCTGTTGCTTAGTTACGTGCATTCTGTCACCATTTAAACTCCCGTCAATCATCTTGTCAAAGTCACATTATCCATAACTTGTTCAATTTTCTACCCTATTAGAGAGGAATTAAGAGGCACGTTGATCTGCCAGTTGTGGGTCTTTAATGCCAAGAACTCTCCTCATGTGTTTGCATAATGATGCATTCAAAAGTTAATGTCCAAACATATCATTATAAAGTTCACAGTGTTCACTGAAATATAATGCAGATAACATTAAATATTTTTTCAACAGGTTAGATATTATTTATCACTAAACCTGTTTATTGGTCTTGCATATTCGCCATGTTTGTGGTTTAAAACTTTTTATGCATGTTTGTAGTTTGAATCCTCGTCCACCCACAATGTGTTGTGAGCAATACTAGCCATTAAGAGTGTGCACAGATCTGTAAACTATGCATGCGCGAGCTGATGCATGTCCGTGTTGACGTAAGCAGCAGCACAATGCGCAAGTTTTGTTTACATGAAGCAAAAGCGTGCATGCGTTTTGATGCTCTCCAAAATGGAGGCAAGTCACAGCAGACTGGATTCGGAGAAGAATTGTTAAACAAAGTTGTTTTTTTTTGTTTTGTTTTTTCTATGCGCACAAAACGTTTTCTTGTAGCTTTGTGACATTATGGGTCACATGGATTATTTTACGTATGTCCTTACATTATTTCTGGACCTTGATCATGGTAATACGCTTGCTGTCTATGAGAGGGCCAAAGAGCTCTCGGAATGCATAAAAAATATCTTATTTTGTGTTCTGAAGATAAACAAAAGTCGTACAGGTTTGGAATGACTTGAGGGTGAGTAATTACTGACAGCATGTTTATTTTTTGTGAACTATCCCTTTAATACAAATTCATCATCAAAAATGGTGTCTCATGAAATGGATACAACTTTACAATTTAGTTCACAAACATTCAAAGTGGTGCAGACACAGAAATCGGTTTCTGTGATAGTAATCTTAAAAAAAAAAAAAAGTAAATAAAAATTCAAAAGAAAACAAAGCAGAGTTTGTTACCTAATGACAGCATTCTCCTCTTGTTACATAGACTTCTTTAAAGTTAAAGAGGATGAGATCCCTTTGGAAAATTCAGCGTGACAAGCAGGTGCGCTCAGGGAGAGTGAAGAAAAAGAAAACATGAAAACAAACCTTAACCACTATTAGTGGCCTTTCATTTAGTACAGACATTCTCTACCTGCACCTTCATTAGCTGTAGAGGAAGCCAAAAAAGTCATTAGGAGGGAGTTGAGCGGGGTGCTCCAGAGAGCATGTTAATGACTGCCTGAGCTCACTAGAGCCTCCCAAAGGCCGGCTCTACTGTCACCAGTGAGCGCAACATACACACTCTGTCACTCACACATACACCCATCTGTACTGTGTGATACAAGCTTCACCTGTTTTACAAAATGCTGGAGGCAGTATCATAGACAACATATGTTATGAGAGCTGCTGTGTAAATGAATATATTTCAACAACAAATAGAAATTAAGTTAATTTAAAAAATTGCATCATAGGAGAGGATGCTCCTGATCAAATTATTTAGGCTAATAATCAACATTCACAAACCACTGTCCACTTTCCATTTTTAAAAGAAAAAAAAAATGCAACGAGATCGTAATCATGACTTTAAAAGTTTGAAATAGGAAGGTCATGCAGGTCTCTAATAGGAAAGTGCCTGTTACAATGTTATGATCGAGGCCCTGGACACTGAGCATAACTTGTTTTTTCTATAACAAACTATAAAATATTTTCTATAAAAATGTTAAAGTCCTGGTAGTGACAAATAGCTTGTTTTATATTTAATTTAATCACATTATTGTTATAAGTTTAGATGGCTAAAATATTTTAACTGCTACTACACAGTAAAAAACGTTGGGTTGCTTTTTTTAACCTAACCGTTGGGTTACACATATTGGGTCAATGTGTTTGGTTATCTTAAAATTTGTTGGGTAATTTTTTTTCGTTGTTGGGTTATTTTTAGTTATAACCCAACTGGTGGGTTAAATATGTTTCCCGCTTCACTCCAGTTCAAATTTTAACGGTCCAGTCAGTGGCAGCCTGCTTGATAATGAACTGTTACAACATTACAGTTTTTCTCAATGACTTTGGTACATTTCTCGAATCATCCTCGAGATTTGCAAAACAGTAAGTGCATTTCTCAAAACAACTTGTACAAATAGCAAAACACCATGGATTACCTGCAAAAGCCAGTCTCTTGCTCAAAATCCTTAGTTCATCCCTCAAAAATAAATATCTGTGTCAATTAGGGGTGTGCATTGGCACTGCCCACACGATTCGATTGGATTACGATTCACCAGGTAACAATTCGATTCAATTCGATTCTACAATGCATTGCTATGCATCAAAATTCTACTGCACACAAAGCAAATTTTCAGTCATGAGGCAATACAAGCAGATATTAAACAACAGATTTTATTGGCTGCTATGTTTCTCCTGTATCTTTGACATAAAAGTTATTAAATTAAATAAAATGTAATTAAATTAAATTAAATAAAATGTAATTAAATCAAATGTAATTAAATCAAATTAAATGGCACAGGGTATTGGATATGGCATTTTCAAACCTGAAAAAGAAAATCAAAATCACTGCTTTTTTTTTAATTTCTTTTACACACAGTAAAATAGCAGCTCTAAGACAGGGCACTTCCTGAAGTGCTGTGCAAATATTAAAATAATAAGCAACACTATTTTAATAACAACCACCCAGGAATAAAAATATTCAGTGCAACAACACACAGTAACCACTTATTACTGTGAAACTTTTTTCAAGTAGTAAAGTGCAAACTATTCTCAACAAAACAGCAGCTTAGCAGCTTTAAGACAATGACAATTATATGCCTGCCCTGATCCTATCATCACATCAGCTGCATACAATAAAATATTAAGATGTGAAATACAGTAATATAAACCAAAAATAAAGTGTGTAGACTTAGCCTACTACCAAATTTGTGCAAACAAACAACTTCTTCAGTCTGAGTTCAACATCACCATCATCAACAATCCGTTTCCAAGTGAAGAAATGTATAGTTTAACCTAAGCCTACATCATAACTTCTCATGGCTGGACCATGTACATAGGACTCTGTTGCGACTAAAGTCCAGGCGTCACTTGTAATGGCTACACGTCTGGCTTTACACATTGATTCCATTACCTTTCCTTTGGTTTCTTTGTAAAATGCGGGAAGCGCGGAATCAGTGAAGGTAGCTCTTGTCGGTGGCTTATACCAGTGCTCAATTGTTTTAAGCATGTGGCGAAACCCCGCAATTTCTACCACAGAATATGGTCGTAGATCCTTCGCTATAAAACATGCCACCGATCGTGTGATCCTCTTTGCTCTCTCGGAGTTGTGTGGAAATGTTGACACTAGCGACTCGTCAATTCTTGGCTGGGATGTGTCGACTTTTGTTGTTGTTGTTGTTGTTGAAGCTAACTTATGATGCCAACGATCAACATGGTTTTTGAAGTTAGTTGTATTGCCAACATGCTTAATTTTAGTGTGCCAGATTTTACACACTGCGTAATCTAGTTTCCCATTCACTTCATAAAATCCGAAATGTGCCCAGATGTCCGCTTTCCAAGCTTTGGGCGCGTTTTTAATAACCCGTCTATCGCAGTCATCTCCCTCCGCCTCAGCCATCTTGCTTGTTGTTGTTGTTATTCCCCCGGAACCGGAAGTATTTGAAACTTCACAACTTTATTGTCCGCCAGAAAATAAACAGTGACATAATCGATTATGGCACTTTGCCGCAGCGATGCTGAATTGTTCATGCCCTGCATCGCGATGCATTATTGTTGACACCCCTAGTGTCAATGAACATGTCAGTGCTATCAGAATGACAAGTCCTTGTGTCATAGTTTATGGATAAGACAGTCAAATCGCTTAGTCATGTTGTCAATATAACAGTGTACTCCGGAGGGACGTTCTGATGTAAACTATGGCAACATTTTGTATGACAGTTACAGTATAGATGCTGATATAAATGTGCTTGGCAGTTTATGACAACTAGATTAATCATTTAGCATTTAATGACTTATACGATGAACTAAAGACGATGTTTTGAGGTGTAAGACTATTGCACAGAAAAGTATAAAATAAATTTTGAGCAACAAGACATTAGCAACTGATAATGTATGAAACCGCAGTTAAATGTGCAAAATCAATTGCATGAATGTACAAAAGCTATTGCATCTTGTTCAAAAGAATAAGAAATGGTTTTATGATGTGTATAAATGACTAGATGATGTGGAGGTTGTACAAGTAGTTTTGAGAATTTCATTTCTGATTTGAGAAATGCACAAAAGTGACTGAGGAAAAACTGTAAGTAATGTGTCTGACAAGTTAATTATTATTTTTTTATACGTTAAAAAAAGTTTGTATTCCCTTTAGTCCGTTTGTTTTCCCCAGAGAATCAGATTGAAAATGAATGTTATTCCTGTTTGTTCGCCAGCATCAATACATTAAAAGATTAGCTGCAAAGCTTTTTAGACAAGTATTACTTAAAGTAAATAAAAATGTCTGGTGAAATGTAAAACTTTGCCGAAATCATTAGAATTAAGCTAGAAAAGCCGCACGGACCATTTATCGGATCGGACCAGTGAAAGAAGCTGCTCTAGCAAACTGAGCTCACACATCAGTCATGCGACAGACAACAGAGCTCGTGAGAATCGTTTGAATTTTCTGTTATATAAGTTCAAAACACAGATGAAAGAAAAGCGCGCAGTTGTGATGCAACCCACGCTTTCAGCGGAAATTTATAACAGTGCCCCAAATTTGGGGATGAGGGGAGCGTAAAACAGAAGTCATATTCGTCTTAGCGCACCAGCACTAATTAATTGTATAGTAAAAGTGTTTTTATGGTTTATTGATATTGAATATTGTTATGCATCTATAATAATACCCTATAATTACAACAATTTCTCTTATGAAGCTAGATTGATTGACATGTTATTTAAATGTGTTGTACTAAATGCGTTTATACATATGTTTTAGACAATGGACTTTTTCGTGCAGGAAAAATTGCAACAATAGAATAGCCTGTTAATTCAAACATTTCAATGTAAGTAACCTATTTAAATGAATGATACATACGTTTTCAATTTTACTTAGACCCGTGACTTCCAAAAATTATGAAAAAAGACAAATGAGGTGAAATAAGTGTATTGCCGCATTCCGTCCAACAAAGCTTCCTTTCATTTACAGTGTACTTTTGTTCCTCCTTACAAGTCCAAATCAGTTTAAGGGTAAAGGGTGGTAAATTTACTCACATTACCTGCAAATATTGCCACAAATTTTCTGGAGCGAGTGAAAACTGGTTTAGTCTGTCTCTTAGTGCAAACGATAGTAGATCCCCACAAAGACTGTAAAAATGTCAACTGTAAGCTTAGGTTTTTTTTTTACTTGTGCTTTCTCTGTACTTTTGTCATTAAAAGGCCTTCGTGCAGAAATTGTCTTTAAAACCCTTCCTGCCATCTGCACCATACCACACAAATGGAAAAATGGTGTGCACATCATACACGGAAATGAAGCGGTCCTTCATTGACATTCAACCTGTAAGTAAAAGCTAATTTTGTTTTGTATAAGACACACGTTGAACAATACAAATCGTTCCAAGAAGATTTTTTATTTTATTTTAAATTATGACAGAATTTTAATTTTTGGGTGAATTATCACTTTAAACAATTTAAATTCTCTATAGCTTTTAACTCATTTAAATGTACTCATTTGCACAGTTAGTGTATCAATGAAATATCATTAAAATGCATGTTAACTGAACTTTTTTTTTTTTTTTTAAGGTTGGCACTAATTAGTGCTGTACTTGAATCATGAGATAATCCAGAATCCACATGTCCTGGTGCTTGGTGACAAGGAAAATTTGTCCCAAGTTTTTATTATCTTAAATGGGGAGGCGATGGAACAGGAGACGATACTACAAGCAGTCGATCTGTGTTTCAAACATTTCTTTGTATATGACATTTACTACCTAAAGTCCTCTGCTCCTATTTGAGAGTTTTTAGAACACACAGTCTTTAATAGTTTCTTCTGCACACTGTCTCCTCCTTAAAAACTTCATATTTAGTAATCAGTAAAATTCAGTAGGTCCAGCAGTATATTTTTTTATTATTATTGCTTGATTTTATGATTATTTTTGTTTAAATATTATTATCATCATTATTATTATTATTATTATTATTATTATTATTATTATTATATGTTATGTTCATTTTATTTGAAAGTCTTTATATTTGCCAAGTATGGTAACTAGAGCTGGGATAAACGATTATTTTTTAAACGATTAATCTAGCGATTATTTTTTCGATGCATCGATTAATCTAACGATTAATTTTTTCCAGACCGATTCGATTTCGATCATCTCCCCATTAATTGACTACTAACAATTTATACATGTTGATTTACATATCTAAATGAAAAAAACATGAATTCCTTAACATTGTTTAAATTGCATATGTTTATTGCTCTTAAAATTACAAAATAAAAGACTGACTAAGAATGCATTACTTTGCACTTGTATAGAGATAGTATTCAATAAAACCTTGAAGCCTTGAAAAGACATAGCTTTCTGAAACAAGCTTACTGAACAAATAGGGCCTAGCTTACTGAAAAAAAGTTGATGTCTAGCATTCAATAAAAAAGTTCACCCAAAATACTTGTTTAGAGCAATTGAAAGAATACAGTAACCAGTGTAAACTTGAGGGCTTTAAGCTAATACAGAGTGGGCTTTTCCGAAAAAAAAATTTTTTTTAATTAATTAACAGTGCGAGCCAGCAGCCTGTCATGGAGAAAAAAAAAATCTCTGAATGCTCCACGTGAAACTTTGGCGTTCCGCCCTTTTTCTATCGTGTCTAATGAGTTTGGTTAATATGCACGAGGGAGAGAGAGAGAGAGAGAAAGAGAGAGAGAGAGCAAGACAGCGCTTGTGTAGTTTGAAGACTGTGAGTGCGTGACCGCGCGTGAAACTTTGGTGTTTCACCCTTTTTCTATCGTGTTTAATGATTTTGATTAATATGCACAAGGGAAAGAGAGAGCAAGAAGCGCTTGTGTTGTTTGAAGACTGTGAGTGTGCGCGCGCAGCCGGGGCTCTCTCTTGTACGCGCCCTTGTCAGGCGCCCTTATCACTCACCAATCAAATAAGGCTTTGATCCGGCCATTGCGTATATTCAGCGTACATAAGGTAAACGTTTTGCAAAGTTTTTTTAGAGAAATAAAAACAGGTCGACGAATCGATGCGCATATTTTGCGTCAACGTAATCGATGACCTCGACGCGTTGTCCCAGCCCTAATGGTAACCCATACTCAGAATTGGTGCTCTGCATTTAACCCACCCAAGTGCACACACACAGCAGTGAGAAGTGAACACACCCAGAGCAGTGGGCAGCTATATCCAGCACCCGGGGAGCAACTGGGGGTTCAGTGCCTTGCTCAAGGGCACTTCAGATATGAGTGTTGATGGTGGGAGAGAGCACTGTTCATTCACTCTCTCCACCTACAACTCCTGCCAGTACCGAGACTAAAACCTGCGACCTTCTCTAACCATTTGGTCATAGCTGTGAACTGTATTTGCACATTTGTGTGTTTTGATATGAATTGACACATTTGTACATCTTGAAAATGTCAGTTGTATTTTTACACATTCTTGTACATTTAAATAAATGTAAAATATATTTGTAAATGTGTTATTTGCATATTAAAGAGTAACTAAACCCTAAACCAACTTTTTTTTACATTTACATTTATTCATTTAGCAGACGCTTTTATCCAAAGCGACTTACAGATGAAGACAGTGGAAGCAATCAAAAACAACAAAAAGAGCAATGATATATAAGTGCAATAAGTCTCAGTTAGGTTAACACAGTACACGTAGCATGGGATTTTAAATAATATAATAAATTAAAGCTGCAAGCAGCGATGAACGGGCCCTCGCACACGGGCTCACCGGCAGCGAGTGGCTTTAGTAAATAGGTGAACGGTGAGAAACATGCATTTAAACTCATAAATATAAGTGGAATATATCAAAGTTTACTCCATATTTGTGCCAATCTTTGTGTTGCCAGCAGGTGGTGCTCTCATTATAATGGACTATTGGCCTTCAGATGTGTTCAGGGCAGGACTCTTATGGAACATGTGAAGTTTGTGGAAGAGCGAACAAATTATGCCTGAGTTACAACAACTTCTCTTGCTGTGGCGAGACATCAAAATTTGTCATGACGCCATGGACATGCCCTTTAACAAAAACTCAAGATCTCCACAAGTTAACATTGCACAGGCCTTTAGATTAGACTGACTACAAAAAATACATTAATCTCAAAAAAATTCTAGGAGTAGTTTGTCACAGCATATAACATGTCACTTCCTGTTGCCAGCAGGTGGCGCTATGACTATAACTGAATATGGGCATGTAGATCTGTTAAGGGCAGAAGTCTTATCTAACATGTGAAGTTTGGGGCAGATTGGACATTTTATGCCTGAGTTACAACAACATCCTATTTCATGGCGAAACATCGAAATTTGTCAGGCCGCCATGGGCACGCCCTTTAATGAAACCTCAAGATCTTCGTAATTTAAGATCGCAAAAGGCTTTAGATTACACTGACCAAGTTTGGTGTTGATCTGATTAAATCTCTAGGAGGAGTTCATTAAAGTACAACCCCTGAAAATGGCCAAAACAACACTAATTTTGCAGAGAAAATTCTAAATAACTGACTTCCTGTTGGGATTCGGATTTCGTACCAAGAGACTTTTTCGTAGATATTGGTGTGTTACATGTGTGTACCGATTTTTTTTACATGTACGTGAAACATAGCTCGAGGCACACTCCGTTTAAAGTGTATACGCACTCCATTGAAAGTGTATAGGTGGCGCTATCGAGCCATTCTGCCACACCCGGTGGAATATTGGCCTGCAGATCTGTTCAGGTCAGGACTCTTATCACACATGTGAAGTTTGGGGAAGATCGGACATTTTATGCCTGAGTTATAACATCTTTTATTCACATGGCGAGACATCGAACTTCGCCATGGTGCCGTGGACACGCCTTTTAACGAAAACTCAAGATCTTCACAACTGAACATCGCACAGGCCTTTAGATTAGACTGACCACAAAAAAGACATTGATGTCAAAAAATTTCTAGAAGTAGTTCGTCACAGCGTAAAATATGACACTTCCTGTTGCCAATAGGTGGCGCTATGACTATAACTGAATATGGGCATGTCAATCTGTTCAGGTTCAGAGTTTCATCAAACATGTGACGTTTGGGGCAGATTGGACATTGTATGTGTGAGTTATAGCAACTTCATTTTTCGTGGCGAATCATCGAAATTTGCCAGGCCGCCACGGACACGCCCTTCAACGAAAACTCAAGATCTTCACAATTTAACATCGCAAAGGACTTTAGATTAGGCATACCAAATTTGGTGTTGATTTGAAGAAATCTCTAGGAGGAGTTCATTAAAATACAACACATGGAAATGACCAAAATTACACAAAATTTGCTCATAATATTAAAAATAACCGACTTCCTGTTGGGTTTAGAAATTTGGTCCAAGAGTCTTTTTTGTAGGTATTGGTGTGTTACATATGTGTGCCAATTTTCATGCATGTACGTGGAACATAGCTCGAGGCACACTCCATTGAATGTGTACAGGTGGCGCTATTGAGCCATTTTGCCACACCCGTTGGAATATTGGCCTTCAGATGTGTTCAGGCCAGGACTCTTATCACACATGTGAAGTTTGGGGAAGATCGGACATTTTATGTCTGAGTTATGACATATTTTATTCCCATGGCAAGACATCGAACTTTGTCACGCCGTCATGGACACGCCCTTTAACGAAAACACAAGATCTTCACAATTTAACATCACACAGGCCTTTAGATTAGACTGACCACAAAAAAGACATTGATGTCAAAAATTTCTAGGAGTACTTTGTCGCAGCGTAAAATAAATCCCTTCCTGTTGCCAATAGGTGGCGCTATGACTATAACTGAATATGGTCATGTCAAACTGTTCAGGACAGGAGTCTCATCAAACATGTGAAGTTTGGGGCAGATTGGTCATTGTATGTCTGAGTTATAGCAACTTCCTGTTTCATGGCGAATCATCGAAATTCGCCAGGCCGCCACACACAGGCCCTTCAACGAAAACTCAAAAGCTTCCCAATTTAACATCGCAAAGGCCTTTAGATTAGGCATACCAAATTTGGTGTTGATCTGAATTAATCTCTAGGAGGAGTTCGTTAAAATACAACGCATGGAAATGACAAAAATGACACAAAATTTGCTCATAATATTAGAAATAACCGACTTCCTGTTGGGTTTTGGATTTTGCTCCAAGAGACTTTTTTGTAGGTATTGGAGTGTTACATGTGTGTACCAATTTTTGTACATGTACGTGAAACATAGCTCGAGGCGCACTCCGTTGAAAGTGTATAGGTGGCGCTATAGAGCCATTCTGCCACTCCCGGTGGAATATTGGCCTTCAGATCTGTTCAGGCCAGGACTCTTATCACACATGTGAAGTTTGGGGAAGATCGAACATTTTATGCCTGAGTTATAACATCTTTTATTCCCATGGCGAGACATCGAACTTCGTTGCGACGCCATGAACACGCCTTTTAACGAAAACTCAAGATCTTCACAACTGAACATCGCACAGGCCTTTAGATTAGACTGACCACAAAAAAGACATTGATGTCATAAAATTTCTAGGAGTAGTTCGTCTCAGCGTAAAATATGTCACTTCCTGTTGCCAATAGGTGGCGCTATGACTAAAACTGAATATGGGCATGTCAATCTGTTCAGGTTTGGAGTCTCATCAAACATGTGAAGTTTGGGGCAGATTGAACATTGAATGTCTGAGTTATAGCAACTTCATTTTTCATGGCGAATCATCGAAATTCGCCAGGCCGCCACGGACACGCCCTTCAACGAAAACTCAAGATCTTCGCAATTTAACATCGCAAAGGCCTTTAGATTAGGCATACCAAATTTGGTGTTGATTTGAAGAAATCTCTAGGAGGAGTTCGTTAAAATACAACATATGGAAATGACCAAAATTACACAAAATTTGCTCATAATATTACAAATAACCGACTTCCTGTTGGTTTTAGAATTTTGCTCCAAGAGTCTTTTTTGTAGGTATTGGTGTGTTACATATGTGTGCCAATTTTCGTGCATGTACGTGAAATATAGATAGCTCGAAGGCTGTTGATTTTCTTCGTATAGGTGGCGCTGTCGAGCCATTTTGCCACACCCTCTTCTGAATCCTATATCAGACGAAAATTATCACCTGGTTTTACGCGTGTGCAAAGTTTCATGAATTTTTGAGCATGTTTAAGCCCTCAAAAATACGATTCATTTTGGAGAAGCGGAAGATTAATAATAATAATAACTAGAATTAAAAGTTAGTGAACTAACTTTGATGTTGGCTTGGCCATCTTGGCCATGGGGCAAAAGAGCCACAGTACTTGTGTGCCCAACATTCTTGAGTTGCCCCGCTGCAAAAAATAAAAAATAATAATACCATAAAAAATACACCTGCAACAGTCTTTTTCCATGGTCCTTGCTGTTTTCTTTTTTAATAAAAAGCCTAGGCTATGATAACAGCTACGACAGGGTTGTCTAGCTGAATGCGAAATAAGTCATGCAAAAACCATAATCTCCTAAATACCATTCAATTTAATGTTATTTTAATAGTACTGACAACATATTTAAAGTTATCACACTACTGAAAAATTTAAGAAGGGACACTATATATAGTATACTTCGGTGAGTCAAGAGCTAAACAAAAAGTCCTGTTTCATTACAAAATACTGTAACATTTATAAACGTTATAGTATCACCACAAAATTTGAATTAATATTTATTAAAAAATAAATATTTCATAAAACTGAAACTTAAATATATTATTTCTATAGGCTATACAAAACAGAAAAGAAAAAAGACTAAATAATAAGGCTGAATAAGCTGATCTATAGCATGTTAAATGGTGGTTGCCTGTCTATGAATGGTACACCCCTCTAAGCACACAGAAGTGGTTTGACCCAAGTCCTCAGCAGCCAATGACACTGACCTGTTCAAACTGATTTTTAAGGCATACTTCACGTGTATTTCACGTGTATTTAATGTGTATTTAAAACGTGAAATACACGTTAAATACACGCTGATTTTTCACGAGTAAACAACACGTATTTAACGCTTTAAATACGTGTTGTCTACGCGTGAAATACACGTATTTAACGTGTTGTTGACGCGTTAAAATTCACGTGTATTTGACCCTCTTGGCCTTCCATACACATTGGATAAAATGAAGGGAGACGTGAAAAATGGACATCGCGTACCTTATCACAGAATATTTGTTCGGCAGCACTTGTTTAGTTTAAAAGTAGACATGTCAAGCTTTCTATAGATATATCTCTCATGTCTCTTCGTTGAGTATTCATGGAGTTACAGTTCATTTTAATGACGTGTTTGTAAATGAAGATCAGCACAGACAAGGTTGAAGACAGCACACCTTGTTTGTTATCTTTATTTTATAAATGCACAAAGTTTTGTTGTTATTATGTTTGTATCCAAAAAAAAGTAGACCCTTTACAGATTCGATTGATGTATTGCTCTTATCTGTACGATTAAAACTGAAAATGTAATTTAAGTAATTGTCAGGGTTATCAGCAGAAAATGACTCAAAACGCGTATATGCGTTAATCGACTCCAGAGTTAAAAGGCTGTCGTGACTTTTTTCCTTCCAGTATTCATAAGCTGTATCACGCTGTCAAATTATATGTCATTTTGCACACATAAACATATCAAAAACACCTGAATTCTGCTCTTGTTGTGTTCTAATGGGTGGATTAGTGCTGTGATATTATTTTTGGAATCTCTTAAAAAATGCTGATGAAGTGCTCATTTCTCTCTCGTCTTTCTCTCTGTTCTTTGGTCAGAGACATAATTTATTAATGAGATATCTGACCCGGTAATAATAACATATGTTGATTTAGCTTGTCAGAGTGAATGAAATGTGTAGCCTATTTATTTGTCTGATCTCGCCCCAAACGCGGCTGTCATGTGACTTTTTTTTCCCTTCGCGATGTCAAATATTGCATTTTGCACACATACACGGCTCAAAAACCCCTGGATTTTTCTCTTAGTGTGTTCTAATGGGTGGATTGTGTGCATTCGCAGGAATATTTATTTTAAGAAGCTCTTAAAAAATATATATATGACTTTACCATGTTGTGACGATGGATAGCAATTGATGTGAGGTTCAGCCTGACAGATAAAATCTCACAAGCACATATAAACACTAATTTTCATGTGTATAATATATTCTTCTAATTGTTTTGTGCCGTTTCGCTGCAGTGTTTTAATGTGACAGGCTGTAAATTCTCTTCAAGTGTTCAGAGAAATACATCGCGAGCTCGCGGGCAGTTGCGCTGCTGCGAATATATCATGTTATTACTTTAAACAGTTCAGAAACATCTGAATTTAGCTCTTGGTGTGTTTTAACGTGTGGATTGCGTGCAATCGCCGTTTTAAAAGGTCTTAAATAAGAATGAATTCGCTCGTTGTGAGCTCCGTGGAGACAGCAGCAGTGATTCTTCTCTTATCTTTCTGACTGCTCTCTGCAGAGAAATCAATTGTTAATGAGCCCTGACCCCTGTAATAATCAGATATGTTGGTTTAGCTTGTCAGTTTGAGGGAAATTTTATTATTTACTTGGTATTTTTAACCGGTTTAAAAGTGAAACGAAACCCGACTCCTCCCTTTAATCTCGGGTATTGCAACTAGGAGCGCAATTTTTCTCAGATAATGTAAGTCTATGGGTAATGTATTTTGACATTTAAAAATTAATTTAAAAAAAACTAAGTCTGATCAGTCTGAAAAGATATAGCACACACCACCGCTCTATCCCGCAGGTTTCTGCCAAGTTTGGGGCTTGTGGCTTTAAAGCCCTAGGAGGAGTAGCGTTCAGAATTTCTGTCCGAAAAATAATAAGAAGAAAAAGAAAAAGAAGAAGTTTAAATAGCATAACAGTATGTTGGCTTGTTGCCAAGCCAACATAATAAACAGAGCAGATACAATAGGGTCCTCACACCATCGGTGCTCGGGCCCTAATTAAAACTGCAAGCAACGATGAACGGGCCCTCGCACCCGGGCTCACCGGCAGCGAGTGGCTTTAGTTAATAGGTGAACGGTGAGAAATATGCGTTTAAACTCATAAATATAAGTAGAATATATCAATGTTTATTCCATATATGTGCCAATCTTCCTGTTGCCAGCAGGTGGCACTATCATTATAGTGGAATATTGGCCTTCAGATGTGTTCAGGGCAGGACTTTTGTCGAACATGTGAGGTTTGGGGAGGATTGGACATTTTATGCCTGAGTTACAACATCCTATTTCATGGCGAAACATGGAAATTTGTCAGGCCGCCATGGACACGCACTTTAACGAAACCTCAAGATCTTCGCAATTTAAGATCGCAAAAGGCTTTAGATTACACTGACCAAGTTTGGTGTTGATCTGAATAAATATCTAGGAGGAGTTCGTTAAAGTACAACCCCTGAAAAGGGCCAAAACAACACTAATTTTGCAGAGAAAATTCGAAGTAACTGACTTCCTGTTGGGATTCGGATTTCGTACCAAGAGACTTTTTCGTAGATATTGGTGTGTTACATGTGTGTACCGATTTTTGTACATGTACGTGAAATATAGCTCGAGGCGCACTCCGTTTAAAGTGTATACGCACTCCGTTGAAAGTGTATAGGTGGCGCTATCGAGCCATTTTGCCACACTCGATGGAATATTGGCCTTCAGATCTGTTCAGGCCAGGACCCTTATCACACAAGTGAAGTTTGGGCAAGATCGGACATTTTATGCCTGAGTTATAACATCTTTTATTCCCATGGCGAGACATCGAACTTCATCACGGCGCCATGGACACACCTTTTAACAAAAACTCAAGATCTTCACAACTAAACATCACACAGGTCTTTAGATTAGACTGACCACAAAAAATACATTGATGTCATAACATTTCTAGGAGTAGTTTGTCGCAGTGTAAAATATGTAACTTCCCGTTACCAATAGGTGGCGCTATGACTATAACTGAATATTGGCATGTAGATCTGTTCAGGTCAAGAGTCTTATCAAACATGTGAAGTTTGGGGAAGATTGGACATTGTATGTCTGAGTTACAGCAACTTCCTTTTTCATGGCGAAACATCGAAATTTCTCAGGCCGCCATGGATCCGCCCTTTAACGAAACCTCAAGTCCTTCGCAATTTAACATCGCAAAGGGCTTTAGATTACACTGACCAAGTTTGGTGTTGATCTGAATAAATCTCTAGGAGGAGTTCGTTAAAGTACAACCCCTGAAAATGGCAAAAACAACACCAATTTTGAAGGGAAAATTCAACATAACCGACTTCCTGTTGGGATCCGGATTTCGTACCAAGAGACTTTTTTGTAGGTATTGGAGTGTTACATGTGTGTACCAATTTTTGTACATGTACGTGAAACATAGCTCGAGGCGCACTCCGTTGAAAGTGTATAGGTGGCGCTATAGAGCCATTCTGCCACACCCGGTGGAATATTGGCCTGCAGATCTGTTCAGGCCAGGACTCTTATCACACATGTGAAGTTTGGGGAAGATCGGACATTTTATGCCTGAGTTATAACATCTTTTATTCCCATGGCGAGACATCGAACTCCGTTGCGGCGCCATGAACAAGCCTTTTAACGAAAACTCAAGATCTTCACAACTGAACATCGCACAGGCCTTTAGATTAGACTGACCACAAAAAAGACATTGATGTCATAAAATTTCTAGGAGTAGTTCGTCGCAGCGTAAAATATGTCACTTCCTGTTGCCAATAGGTGGCGCTATGACTATAACTGAATATGGGCATGTCAATCTGTTCAGGTTCGGAGTCTCATCAAACATGTGAAGTTTGGGGCCGATTGGACATTGTATGTGTGAGTTATAGCAACTTCATTTTTCATGGCGAATCATCGAAATTCGCCAGGCCGCCACGGACACGCCCTTCAACGAAAACTCAAGATCTTCGCAATTTAACATCGCAAAGGCCTTTAGATTAGGCATACCAAATTTGGTGTTGATTTGAAGAACTCTCTAGGAGGAGTTCGTTAAAATACAACACATGGAAATGACCAAAATTACACAAAATTTGCTCATAATATTAAAAATAACCGACTTCCTGTTGGGTTTAGAATTTCGCTCCAAGAGTCTTTTTTGTAGGTATTGGTGTGTTACATATGTGTGCCAATTTTTGTGCATGTACGTGAAACATAGCTGGAAGGCTGTTGATTTTCTTGGTATAGGTGGCACTGTCGAGCCATTTTGCCACACCCTCTTCTGAATCCTATATCAGACGAAAATTTTCACCAGGTTTGACGCGTGTGCAAAGTTTCATGACTTTTTGAGCATGTTAAAGCCCTCAAAAATGTGATTCATTCGGGAGAAGAAGAAGAAGAAGAAGAAGAAGAAGAAGAAGAAGAAGAAGAAGAAGAAAAAACAAAGCAGATACAAGAGGATCTTCGCAATTTAAGATCGCAAAAGGCTTTAGATTACACTGACCAAGTTTGAGTTATGAGTTTAAATGCATATTTCTCAACGCTCACCTTTTTACTAAAGCCACACGATGGCGGTGAGCCCGGGTGCGAGGGCCCGTTCATCGCTGCTTGCAGCTTTAATTATTATTATTATTATTATTCACATATGTGATAAGGGCCCTGGCTTGAACACATCTGAAGGCTAATATTCCATTATAACGATAGCGCCACCTGCTGGCAACAGGAAGATTGGCACACATATGGAATAAACTTTGATATATTGCACTTATATTTATGAGTTTAAATGCATATTTCTCAACGCTCACCTTTTTACTAAAGGTGAGCAGGTCAATATTTACTGTAAGCAGCGATGAACGGGCCCTCGCACCCGGGCTCACCGCCACCGCCCTTAGACAGGTAGTTAGATTTTTTAAAGAATAGAATTAGAATAGTGAGTGTTAAAGTTAGAGGGTCAAAAAAAAGATGGAAGAGATGGGTTTTAAGCCGATTCTTGAAGATGGCTAAGGACTCAGCTGCTCGGATTGGGTTGGGGTGTTCATTCCACCAGAAGGGAACATTTAATTTAAAAGTCCATAAAAGTGACTTTGTGCTTCTTTGGGATGGCACAATCAAGTGACGTTCACTTGCAGAACGCAAGCTTCTAGAGGGCACATAAGTCTGAAGTAACAAATTTAGGTAAATGGGTTCAGAGCCAGTGGTAGTTTTGTAGGCAAACATCAATGCCTTGAATTTTAATGCGAGCAGCTATTGGAAGCCAGTGCAAATTGATAAACAGAGTTGTGACGTGTATTCTTTTTGGCTCATTAAAAATTAATCTTGCTGTCGCGTTCTGAATTAATTGTAAAGGTTTGATAGAATTGGCTGGAAGACCTGCCAAGAGAGCATTGCAATAGTCCAGCCTGGACAGAACAAGAGCTTGAACCAGGAGTTGTGCAGCATGTTCCGAAAGAAAGGGCTTGATCTTCTTTATGTTGAATAAAGCAAATCTGCAGGATCGGACAGTTTTAGCAATGTGGTCTGAGAAAGTCAGCTGATCATCAATCATAACCCCAAGGCTTCTAGCTGTTTTTGAAGGAGATATGGTTGATGTGTCTAACTTGATGGTGAAATTGTGATGGAACGATGGGTTTGTTGGAATCACAAGCAGTTCTGTCTTGGCAAGGTCGAGTTGAAGGTGATGGTCCATCATCCAGGAAGAAATGTCTGTTAAACAAACTGAGATGCAAATAGCTACCGTCAGATCATTAGGATGGAATGAGAGGTAGAGTTGAGTGTCATCAGCATAGCAGTGGTATGAAAAGCCATGTTTCTGAATGACAGAACCTAATGATGCCACGTAGACAGAGAAGAGAAGTGGTCCAAGAACTGAGCGCTGAGGCACCCCAGTAGTTAGATGTTGAGACTTGGACATCTCACCTCTCCAAGATACTTTGAAGGACCTACCTGATAGGTAAGATTCAAACCATTGAAGTGTGGTTCCTGAGATGCCATTTGCCAGTAGGGTTGATAGGAGGATCTGGTGATTAACCGTGTCAAAAGCAGCGGACAGATCAAGCAGGATAAGTACTGAAGATTTGGATTCTGCTCTTGCCAGTCTTAGAGCTTCAACAACTGAGAGCAAGGCCGTCTCAGTTGAATGTCCACTTCTGAAGCCAGATTGGTTGCCAGTTTTTAGTTAATGATCTGTAAGAATGGGCCTTTATTAGTGCTGTTCAATGATTTGAGTAACTTTTTTGACATTTGAGTATAGAGTGTTTTAATTCTACAATATATGGTGTAAAAACGTCTGAGTGCTGCCCTCTTCAGGTTGAACGGTGGCTACTGCAGTTGATTTTTCCTACTGGATGTTGCGGTGGCAAGTGACGTAAGCAGTGGCAGGTGACGTAAGCAGTTTCCAGCTCACCACGCCCCCTTTGTACGAGCTACCACGCCCCTGGCAGTATAAAACCATCTTGTTCCGTCAAAATCACTGTAGTGTGTCAGGAGTTGGAATTGAGAGTATTGAAAACGACCAGGATAGACTATTATAGCATCTATTTAGCATAGCAATTATATAGTTATTTAGATTATTTTGTGTAGCCTACTTAGTTAATTAGCATAGTTGTTAGTGTAACGTTAGTATTGTTAGAAGTAGAGATGTTCCGATACCCTTTTTGTCTTCCTGATACCGATTCCGATACCTGGGCTCAGGGTATCGGCCGATACCGAGTACTGATCCGATACCTGGGTGTGTATCTGTATATACAGCTGTATATACTACTAGCCATGTGTAAATTGCTAGAATTATTTTATGGTGTGCTTCAGACTGATCCCTTAATAAAACATCCCGGTGAATAAAACAAATACATGGTGAACTACTGTATTCATTACAGTATTTTTATTATCTGACATGAATTTGACAGTATTATTTACCTTCTTAAGCGAAAAAGAACTTCAAATGCAGCCAAAAATCTAACACCACAAACTAAAAAAGGTATTTTAGTTTTACAATATAACTGTATAAAAAAAACTGCAACAAATAAGTCTAGGAATATAAAAAATATATATATTAATCAGATAATCTCTTTACAATAAAACAAGTAAAAAACAAGCAACTGTCTAGGCATAATTATTATTATTAATAGAGACGTATTATTATTACTACATAGAGACATAGCTAAATCTACTGTAGGCTACAACAGTAGCTTAATATATTGTCAATTTACTCATGTTAAACCAAACATTTATTTTAATGGGCTGCCATGAAGATCTTTGAGTGTCTGTGTTTATGATATGACAGTTTTTTCAAATGAAACGGTAAATTCTCATGAAGTGACGGTTTATGTGTTTGTGTCCTCATATAGTGACACATGGCAGAGACTACAAAACAGCGAGCTCCCGTGCATCTGCGCCCGTCACCCACAGAGATGTAGAAATTGCAGGAGTAATATTTAAATAGTATTTTGCAGATAAATATTCACAGACACTAGTATATATTCGGCTACAGTCTGGAGCCCTGCGCTTTGACTAACACGGAAGCGACTGAACGCAGTACTGAATATACTCGGGAGTCGGTAATTACCGGTACTACAGAGACATACTGCTAAACACTGATCTATAATATAGAAGCGGCTTCACTGTCTGTTGGCAGTTTAGAATGCGATGAGTGATCCAGTCATATATAGATCAGTGCTGCTAACGCGTCTTCATTTCTTTTTCGCTGCTCTAAACGGGGGTTGCTTGTGGCAACACAGCACAACTTCCTGTGTTTGCATTGCATTCTGAGCAGCAAAGAAGAACCGTGCTGCGGTTAGGCAAAGCTAGCGGTCATAACTAGGTTTTGTGTAAGAAAATGGTATCCGATCGGTATATGAGTTCATGTACTCACCAATGCCGATGCCAGAATTTGTTGTGGTATCGGAGATATTTCCGATACTAGTATCGGAATCGGAACAACTCTAGTAAGAAGCATAGTTAGTTAATAGCATAGTATTGCATCAGTTAGGATAGCTTCAAGTTGGCGTAGATTTATCTGTATTTAGTACAGTGGTCAGTATGGTACGTAGGTGTAGTGTTGCTGGTTGCGACAGCACTGCTGGACTGCATAGTTTTCCAGCAGACTTTAAAATTAGGCGCCAGTGGTTGAATGCACTTGGCCTGGAAGACCGCGAGTTCCCGTCTAGAGCTGGAGTGTGCAAATGGCATTTTACAAGGGATTGCTTCTCCAACGCAATGGAGGTGGAAATGGGCTTCTCCACACAGCTTGCGCTGAAAAGGGACGCGGTGCGGGAGGTAAGACCGCAGTTTTGAGCCAGCGGCTCGAATTGTTATGGCTCAGGCCACAGACTCCTCGACATCCTCCACTTCAGGTGAAGGTGAGGGAGAAAAGTCCTCTACTTCAAATGAACGCTCTGTTGCAAAGCTTCTTGCGTCACTACAGTCACTCTACTTTAGTGACTCTTGACAGCAGCTGTCAATCAATCCTTCACTGCGGGTCTCAGGTTAATGCCCCACCCGCTCAGCCCGCCCTCGGTTCGTCTCTCTATCTCCGCTGTGATCTGCCCAATTTTCTGCATTTTTCAAATATTGCCAGTGGGCGGAGTCAGGCTCTGAACAGGGGTTTAGTTACCCTTTAAAATTAAATCTAATTTACAACAAAGTAGTTTCAAAATATGGTTGTATTAAGTAATCTTTAATAAAAATATTGATGTTAATTAATATAAATAATTAACTCAACTGTTGGGTAACTTTTAACCCAATAGGATTTTAACCCAATGGGTTGGGTTGAAATAACCCACAGATGGGAAGGTGCTATACCAACCCATAATTGGGTAACATAATTGGGTTATTTTTAACCCAATTTTTTTTTAGTGTATATGTAAAAGGAACACTGCTATAAAAAGCACCTTGTTTGTTTAAAGTGTTTGCAAACCAAATGTTAATACATATTTGTTCATATAGCAGTGGGCCTAAAGAAAGAATTGGGGGGGGGGGGGGTATCAAGTCCCACCTGAGATCAGTAATCTTATGGTAGCTTATGAATGACCAGAAGACTTTCAGGCTTCTGTGCTGCAATGTGTAAAATAAAGTGTAAATTATCATTAGGAAACAACAAAAATGAGGTACTCCAGTTATAGAAATAAAACATTAATGCAGAAAAATCTATACACAGGGTTTCTGCAGGGTTTAATCAGTCAAATTTAAGACTTTTTAAGACCTTTTTATGACCATTAGGATTTGAATTTATGACCTACACGAATTACGATATATAACTTCATTCTTTGAATGAAATGACTTTCATTGAAAGCAACAAGTTTTATTATTTAAAGAGTTATTCTATTATTTCTTAAGATTAAGAAACTGAAGCTTTCACTTTCTTTGAGTATCAAGAACACAGGAGCACTTAATTTTAACATTGTAAAGTAACATTGTAAATTAACAATTATTTTATGGCATTACTTTCCAAAATAACAAGTGTTATTGGTGTTTGGTCACAGTATTCAACACCCACAGGCAGGGCCGTAGCTGGGGTCAGCAGGGACCCGGTGAAGGGTGTACCAGTGGGCCCTGTTTGAAATTGTTTAAGTTTTATTTTTTTATTTATTTTTGCTATTTACACAATCTTTAAGTTTTTTTCAAGTTTGTAGGTGTCCAGGTATAGAAACCGAATAATTAAATGTAAAATAGCACTGGATAGTCTTCAATGTAAAAATGAAATATACAATCAAACCAAAATTTTTTCAGACACCTTGAACATTTCTCACATTATTACAGTTTATGTGCTATTGCTTCTAAAATGGTTATAAAATATGACAAGAACTTAAGAGTTAAACTGTGTCAGAACAAATTTGTCTTGATGACATAACTTTGATAGAAATGTACGTAATGGATTACAATCAACCAAAACTACAGACAACTGTTATTATCACAATATTTACACTACCATCAATACTTTGTTGACCAATTACCAAGCAATGCTTCATTTTGTTTAGACTGTGGTGTGAAAAGGTTGCATTAGCAATTCAGAAAAGAACTATGCATGGTGCTTTATAAGGTGCTGAATAATTTTTGTTCCAAATTATATATATATATATATATATATATATATATATATATATATATATATATATATATATATATATATATATATATATATATATATATATATATATATATACACATATACATATATATATATATATATATATATATATATATATATACACACACATTAGATAGATAGATAGATAGATAGATAGATAGATAGATAGATAGATAGATAGATAAAATATTTATATCTATCTATTTCACTTGTAGTTCACTGTATGAAGAATCTTTGGGTATAATATGTCACAGTTTGCTTATACTCACTTACATAAATTTATTAGTGTCCTGTACCAATTAGTAAAATATGTATATCAAAAATTATATCTGGAGTCTGGATAATTTTTGGTTTGACTGTGCATAAATTCTTGTCAAAACTACAAAGTAGAGCGGTGAGTGATTTTTCTTTCATTTCCTTGGATTAACATTAATTTACAGCAGCCAATAGCTAAATTAGGCGCGGTCACTTTAAGAGACATTGAACGCATCTTTTTCCTCAACTGTTTACTTAAGAAATAACTGAAAAAAGTTTTTTCGAGCATACTTTCCATGGCGGGTATTTTGACATATTTTGTATGTATTTGTTGGCACAAGAGCAAAAAGAAGCAAACTCGTTGTACAAGCATTTTGAGACGCCTTTCCTGAATAGCAGAACACCGCGGTACTGAATTGGGCTCTTTCACATCCTTTTGTTTGTTCAAAACTGCGATTAGTATTTGTTCGTTCATGTGCAGGAGGGACTGTCCTTGATACGTGGCTCTCTCCCCGCACCGAACACAGAACGCGTTAGTAACCAGCTACTCAGTTCAGCTTTTCAGCATTGTGTTGGATGCTTGATACCGAGTGTTAGCGACGGGCTTGAGCCAGCTACTAAACGCACCGTCTTCGAGCCATAGATCGTTAAAGGTACATTTTCCCATTGTTATAGCCAGGATGATTTCAATAAAGCTAAGCAGTGACTCAGTATGATACAGTATGTTCGGAGTTCACGCAAGTTTCTGTGAAAGTCCTTCTGACAAGTCTGTATGCTGCCGCATGGACCTTGTAGTTCTGGAACGCAGTGATACCAGTGTGATACCACCCACATCCCTCATACAGAACTACAACAGGCGAAACAAATGAATGCCATTGCCGCTGCGAGCGCATTTTGATAGAAGAACAAATTAATGGACTAGCATATCAATTTAAGACGTGGCTAAATGTTTTATATGACATTGTATGGAAAATCCAGATGTTTTTATGACTTTTTATGGCCTTAAATTATTATTGTTAAATTTATGACTTTTTATGACCCCGCGGAAACCCTGTATAAAAAAAGAGAAAAGAAAATTAAGCTGTTAAAACAATTACATTTAACAATTAAATTTTTTTTCTGCTGATATTGGCTCTTTGTTAAAAATCTTTTCTAAAGATAAACAAATTACAAGCAATAGCAGAAGATGAATACAACAGAACAAAGACACAAATTAAATAAACATGTGAACGAGAAAAATTAAATAAACTCGTGAACGAGTCAGTCTATTGTTCGTTATCTGGTTCAGCTCGGTGTTCATCTACAGTTCTCTCTTCACAGCAGTTCAGTCAGTGTACTGTTTGAGTACATGAATTACTCCGGGATATTGGTTTGTTTGAACTCAGAGGGAGTGTAAGCCACATTAAAAAAGTTAACAGCTTAAGTAATTTGTGGATTAATGCATATTGGAGACACGAACCGTTTAAAACTATTCAGTTCGATTTGGTGAACTGGTTCAAAAAGATCTGGTTACATCGAATGATTCGTTCGCGAACCAGATATCACAAACTGCTTTGTTTTGAACGGTCTCTCACAACAGACACAGAAGAGAAGACAATGCTGAATAAAGTCGTAGTTTTTGTTCTTTTTGGACCAAAATGTATTTTCGATGGTTCTAAAAATTCTAACTGACCCTATGATGTCACATGGACTACCTTGATGATGTTTTTCTTACCTTTCTGGACATGGACAGTATACTGTTCACACAGTTTCAATGGAGGGACTGAGAGCTCTCGGACTGAATCTAAAATATCTAAAACTGTGTTCCAAAGATAAACGGAGGTCTTAAGGGGTTTGGAACAACATTAGGGTAAGTTGTTAATGACATAATTTTGCTATTCGGGTGAACTAACCCTTTAATCTAAAAAAAAGGTTAATATCTGCGACATATCGGCAGCATATTTGCAAATAGAATATATTGGCAACAGGCTCATATCGGCTTATAATATCAGCAAAATTATATATCGGTTGGGCTCTATTAACTACTAATTATTTTTAAAGATAATAATCAACTCAAAAAAAAAAGTGTATGCAAACAAGTAAACTGCACATAATGGAGTTTTAAAATAATTTCTAAATTATAGAAATTCTATTTGTTGTTGAAATATAAGCTATTCATTTACAGAGTGGCTGTCATAAATTGTTTCGTAACAGATTTATTCTAATATTTTCTGAAATGCTCTTCTCTAGACTTAATTTATAGTGAATGAGCTGTGGACACTGATGACTTGCCTGAGATAAATGAAGTGCAACTTGAAATTTCATTTACAAGATGTTTTACTGATCCCTTTGCACATTTTGAATGAAGTTCCACTCATGCAGTGATTAAAAGGATGCTGTATTTGTTCAGTACACATGCATACCGAACCAAAAGACCCGTACAGTTTAGAACATCTGATTGGTATCAGGGACACAGCCTTACAATGTTTTAGCTCATATCTCAAAGATAAGTCATTTTCTGTAGAGCTAGGCAAGTTTTCCTCATCATCTGCCCCAATTATTAGTGAAGTACCTCAAGGCTCTATTCTGGGGCCGCTTCTTTTTAACTTATATATGCGCCATTTGGGGGATATTATCAGGAAGAACATTGTCTCTTTTCATTTAAATGCGGATGATACACAGTTGTACCTCCCGCTAAAAGCTGGTGATTCCATTCAACCATTGCTGGAATGTGTTTCTGATATAAAAAATTGGTTATCAAATAACTTTCTCCAACTCAATGAGAACAAAACAGAAATTATTGTTTTTGGTCCCCCAAAAATAAGAAAGGATATAATTAAGGAGCTTTGCTATCACTTCCCCTCTATTTCCTCACAGGTTAGAAACCTGGGCTTTATCATAGATTCAGAATTAAGTTTTTCCAAACAAATTAATTCTGTCATTAGGAACAGCTTTTACCAATTATGGGTCATCTCCAAACTTAAATAGTTTTTGTCTTTTCAGGATTTGGAGAAGGTTATTCATGTTTTTATCACCTCACGTTTAGATAACTTTAATTCACTGTACTCAGGTCTTCCTCAGTCATCGCTTTCACGCCTCCAGTTGGTACAAAATGCAGCTGTAAGGCTGCTGACTGGGGCAAAGAAATATGACCATGTCACTCCAATTTAAGCTTCTCTTCACTGGCTTCCAGTTCATTTTAGGGTTCAGTTTAAGATTTTGTTGTTTGTTTTTAAAGCTCTTAACAATCAAGCTCCATCTTATATTAAAGATCTTATCATCCCTTTGCCCTCTACCAGACTTTTAAGATATGCTGACAGGGCTCTTTTATCTGTCCCTCATTCCCGTATGAAAACTATGGGGGGGCCCCCCATCTGTGGAACCAATTGCCTCTAGACTGCGCCTTGCACCTTCAATTAACATTTTTAAATCAAGGTTGAAAACTTATATTTTCTACTTAGCATTTTAATTTCACTTCATTGCTGTTTTATTGTATTATATGTCTTGTATAGTTCTTTTGTGTTTCCTCTTACTTTTAATTTTATTTTACATTGTTCAGCACTTTGGATAGCTTTGCTATGTTTAATGTGCTTCATAAATAACATTTCCTTACATACCAAATTTTTTTGACACAAATAAATGCACACCCCTAGTGGACACTGATGTTATATAAAGTTATGAGACATTGTTCAGAAGCCGTTTTATTGATGAAATTGTGCAGTTGGGATGTACAATCATAATTATTTCATGCTAATTCTAGTAATAAGTAGGGATGGGTACCAAAACCCGGTATTAAACTGGCCCCGGGGCAAAATTATGAAAGACCGTAGTATCAGTTAGATCTGACAGTACCGGTTCTGCTTTCGGTACTGAAAAAAAAAAAAAAAAAAAGTACTATGTATTTTTGCTTAATAATGTTGTCGTGCACATTTAATCTCGCCAAACATTTCTAATGTGCGATCATATTAAGACGTTTGTCCATGAGATCTGTGTGAACACTCTCATGCACTGTCTGTCAGTCACACACACACACACACACACACCACAACGAGCGCACGCACATGCATTAACTGTACGTAAACTCCTGTTTAATAATAAAGAGTGACGATGGCGAAAAGATTTGATTAATGTTATCATGCACATTTTATCTTACCAAACATTTCTAATTTGCGATATTATTAAGACGTTTGTCTGTGAGATCTGCAAGAACTCGCATGCGCGCCGCGGAGGCTGTCTGTCAGTTACACACACACACAAACAAGAACGATACACACATAACAGTACGAAAACACCCGCTTAATACAAAGAGTGACGATGGTGGAGAGAGCAAAACGTTCCAAAGTGTGGTTATACTTCACTAGAGTTAATGCTGACAACCCTCGTTGTCATAAGTGCAAAACAACATTTGCATGTAAGGGCACAAACACAAGCCATCTATCAAAGCAAAAGTGCATTATGTGTATCGACTGCCTAGCTAGCTCGTCTCTGGTTGTTGCCCCATCTACGTCAGGTATGTATGCTAAAATCATGTTGAATCAACGTTGTTCATGTCATTTAAAATAAATGTAAAATCTCCCTGGTTTGCTAACATTACGTAGAAATTCTGTTGATTTCTTTTGGAAAAAATGAGAATGAAATCAACATATTTTCTACTTGTTTTTAAAATTCCAAATAAGGAAAAATCAGTATGTAAATGTAAACATTTATTTGGCTAACTTAAATGCACAGCACCTCAACTTAGTTTACAAAATAGCCAATTGCCATATTCTGCAACCTTTTTATCATTTATATATATATATATATATATTTTTTTTTTTTTTAAGCTGCAGCTACTATGAACCAACCAACTCCTCCTAACACCTCTGGTCCAAGACAAGCCCATTATTAATTTTACATAAAAAAATAAAGCAATGTTAATTCTGTTCTCAACTTGTTCTTAAAAACACACACACACACACACACACAACACAAAGTACCGATAAGAATACCATTAAAGTACTGGACCGTTAAGCAGTATCGGTAAGAGTAGTAATACCGTTAAAACCTTAACGATACCCATCCCTAGTAATAAGAGGATGGAATGATCAGGTTTACTCATGCTCTGCAGTGCAATGAACCGAGGCACACCTGTCACAATCATCAAAATAGCTTTTATTATTTGATTTCCTGATAAAATAGACAGAATATTTTCAAATTTATATATATCTGAAACTGTGAGTTTCAAGTAATTTCCAGACATGAAGTGTTTTTTTTTTTTTGTATATATGCATACAAAACTGAAAGCCCAGTACAAATATGTTTACAAATAACGTTACAAATACCGTTACACCCCTAATTAAAGTATCACAAACACAACGTACAGCCAGTCTTCCAGGTAAAGATGATTTCGGATGCAGTAGTTCTTCCCCTACATTTCATTCTGCCCTCACTGTGCATGTTCTCTTTTGGTAGACACATGTGTTTGGTTCAGAAAGATGGATGACCCCCATCATCTCTTATCTGTTAGTGCTTGGTCTGTGTGTTTACTAACAAAAATCAATACACCATTACATAAAGAGCCTAATTAATGGAGATAACATTGCAGCCAAACACACACACACACACACACACACACACACAAAATCACATGCCGCGTCATATCAATCATATCATATCACACCTCAAAAAAAAAAAAAAAAATTATTTTGCAACTTAAGCTAGATTTAGAGTAGTTTAAGAGTTAAACTGGCTCACTCTTTAGTATCAAAATATTTACAGTGTGAAACTGTATAATGACAATCACCATCATCTTCACCATAATCATACAGCTGAGGAAGAGAGTTCAATAATGCTTAAAGTACTGTGTGTGCCTTCTTTGTTAACTGATTGCCACTTTGAACTCTGATCGAATCAGCCGTATAAAACTCATGACAGCCCGACCGCTCTATGCAACTCGATAGAGAGAGATTTTAATTAAGTAACAGCAGCAAACACACACACAAAAATATACACGCGGCTGTGCACACTCATGCCATCTCCCCTATACCACTAGTTACCAAATACAAACTTTTTTGGTTCTGAAAGAAGCATTTATTTAGAAATCATACATAACTTCTTATCAGCAAAAGCTGAAACGCTTGCACACTACACAGGGCTCTTTCACTACTAAAATATTTTGTTGTAAAAAAAATAAAATAAAACCTGTCTACATCTGTTCTTACATGATAATATTCTACATTCCATAAGATCTTTTAATAAATAAATTTTCCATGAAGCACTTTATAGCATAATATGACTGGGGTCTAGGGGTGGGCGATTGACATATCGTATATATCGATATATTGTTTATATTTAATTCTGATTCCGCCACTTTGCTTTTTTGCCTTCTCTGTGCTGTGCTCGCCCCCTTGCCTCCTTGACATTGTTCCCCTTCCCCTCGCGTGTTGTCTCAGTGAACATGGCGTCATCCACAACCAGCATGTAGGCTACAGAACTAGTCAAAAAAAAAAAAAAAAAAGGACAAGTGGCTCCATTATATGGAGATACCTCGGTTTTAAGGCGTCGGGCGAACAGCAGGCAGATGTCTACTGTAGGGCCTATGATTTCCGTGATGCAGAAAAGGTGGACGGAATCGTGGAATCCAGTCATAAAAATGGAATTTACAGTTTAATGAAGAATTTCACTTAATTTGTCAAATTTTGAATGAATTAATCTAACGTAGGTCATTGCACTCACATCAAATCATGATATGGACTAATATCTGTAAATATTAAGCAGTAAAAAGTTTATTTAAATATGAATACTGCATGTTCTGCATGTCTGTGCTAATGAATGGCGCAGAACCGTCTGACCGCATTTACTCAAATCAAACGGTCAGATGCTCAGCAGCATAAATGGCTGCCCACTGCTCCGGGTGTGTGTTCACACTGTGTGTGTGTGTTCACTGCTCTGTGTGTGTGCACTTTGGATGGGTTAAATGCAGAGCACAAATTCTGAGTATGGGTCACCATGCTTGGCTGAATGTCACGTCACTTTCACTTTCACTGTCACTTTCACTGATGTCACGGTTCGGTACGTTTTAGATATAGCAAATTGTAAAAACATCTCAACTTTTCAGAATGTCGCAAGCGCACCGTGGGTCATGTGACAAGAACTAACCAATCAGATTCATCCTTTCCGTAACAACGTTGAAAGCTCAGCCAAGATGAAGGAACGTTTTTAGGCACGATGTGTCATTGCTAGCTGCCCTGCAATTTTCCTTTTCGAAAAAGTGGTTCACAAATGAAAAGCTACATGACAATTTCTCGGTAGCAACGTGGTAACATCGTTTTTTATAACAGTTAAACTTTCAGCTACTAGATTAGCTATTAGATATGCTGCTCCCAAACGCTGTAAGGATATCAACTAAAATACTTGCTCTACAATGGCATTCTGGAATTAGCAATGGGAGCTTATATGAGATGTGTAAGAAATTAGTTTCACACGTTATCAATTAATCCTTAAATAATAATTTTCATTTATATTGACAATTTATTTCCCTCAAATTTGATTGGCCAAGTAGCACTACTATATAATATAGATACAGATATTTAAATATATATAAAATAATACAGAGTGTAACAGCACTGGGTGGTCTCACTATTGAATTTGGCTGGTTGTGATTTTAGAGTTTCAAAGTTACATTACATTAATTAATTTAGCAGACGCTTTTATCCAAAGTGACTTAAAAATGAGGACAACGGAAGCAATAAAAAAAAAAAAAAAAAAAAAAAGAACAATGATTTGCAAAGGCTATAAAAGGATCACAGGGAACTACACTAACCTTTTCCACTGGTGGCACTTGCGCGACTAACTTTTTCACTTACTGGTGCAAAACATGATTTGGTTGCACAATTTTTTTTTATAGTAAGCCGCTCTGGATAATAATGAAACTGTAATGCATTCAGATGTGCTTTTTATTTTGCTTCATCATACAGTGTCATTGCTGTATGATTTTTGTTTGTTGGATACATCTGGAAAAGTCAAGACCCTTAAGGGGGGTGAAATGCTCGTTTTCACTCAATATCCTGTTAATCTTGAGTACCTATAGAGTAGTACTGCACCCTTCATAACTCCAAAAAGTCTTTATTTTTATTATATTTATAAGAGAAAGACGTCTGTACCGATTTTTCCCGGAAAAACACGAGCGCCTAGAGGCGTGACGTGTGGGCGGAGCTAAAGAATCACGAGCGCCAGTAGGCTTTCGCGTTGAGAGCATTTGGAAGCTGTGACAAAGATCCAGAGGCTGAAATTTAACAAGAGCAGCATCAGCAAATGCGTCTCTATGTGGTATGTACTGAAACTATATATTTGCTTAGCGGTTTTGCAAAATGACTAAGTTCCACTTTATGTCGTCTTTTTTGCAGGGAACAAACAAAAACACTTGCACAACTCCGTTGATGCTCTGTAAAAATAAACTCCATCCACTGGTCCCTTGATGCTGTTTCTCTTTTGGTAATCTGTGCAGGGTTGTCTTGCCCTGGCAACCAAAAACACACTTCTTTTGTGACTTTTCGCGACGCTCTCGCTCTGATCAGTGAAATGTTTGTGCTCAGCCTCGCTATACGGGAGCGCGCGCTCTTCCGGCAGAAGTGCCTTAGGACCCATATAAGGAAATTCCGCTCCATCTAACGTCACACAGAGCCATACTCGAAAAAAACTTTCCGAAACTTGTGACAAACCGGAAGAGGTTTTTTTGGAACAAAAATACTCCTTCAAACGTACAACTTAATTTGTGAAACTTTGTCCATGTTTAGCATGGGAATCCAACTCTTTAACAGTGTAAAAAACTCAGTATGCATGAAATAGCATTTCACCCCCCCTTTAAGAAGTGAGGTCATACAACCCTGAAAAACACCAGTGTGAAGGGATGTGTTAACGATGTGAGTGTGAGCAGGTACAATGGCAGGAGAAATGGCTTGAAAAAGATGAGATGGAATACGATCAAGTGGACAAGTAGTAGGATGATCGGAAAGGATGAGTTTAGAGATTTCTGCCACAGAAAGTGGAAAGAAGGATGTAAACGAGTGTATGTTTGCTGGTAATACGTTTTTGACAGTTTTTGGTGTGGCAAATTGTGCACTGAGGTTTGTAATTTTATTAATGAAGAATGTGGCAAAGTCGTCAGCTGCTAGAGTTGATGAAGGAGTGGGAGGAGGAGAAGGACAAAGGAGGGAGAATGCTTTTAAAGAGCATGTGAGAGTTGAAGAGAGCAGCAATCGGTATACATTAAGGTGAGTAGGATTTTGATTTGCACCATACTCTTTCTGCATATTCCATACTCATTTTCTTCTTGCGCACAGCTTTCAAAAGTATACTCATCCACAGATAAGCACGGACAGATGAGCTTGACACATGCACAGTACCACAGGGTACACGGCTGTCCACGGCCCTTTAGATGAGAAAAATAAATGTAATGCTGATGGTGCGCGGACAGCCGAAGTATACTTTGACCTTGACGTGATCGGTAACTGGATGGTTTTTTGCCTAATTGCAACTCTCTGTTCTGGACTTGCACAGACTCTGTTGCAATCCAATAATTTTCCAAAATGTAATTTATGTAAAAATATGAAGTCTGTTAATACCTGTTAACACAGCCCAGAGATGCTGAAGACGGATGCACAGAGAAAAATACTGTAGCAGGCAGATCACTCACGGTTCATGATACACAATCTATAGGGTTTCGGAGGGGAACTGACTGTTTTCTGAAAAGTTTACGGGGTATTTTCTTTTCATCTCGTCTCTGTTTAGTTCATATTAAAGCAGTGTTTCAGTGCAGCTTTGTTTACAGCCGCAACCAAGGAAACATTGTATCTGGTCTGTATCTGGTGCTCCAGAGGAGCCTCCTGCAGTCAGAAAGTGAATATGCATCTCATTCAGAGCTTCTGCTGTTTGTTTCATTCAGGTTTGTAGTATAATTTCACAAAGTTTGTCAGAAAATTCTGTTTTTGCTTTAAATTGGGTTATTATTAACCTGTTAGCCTGCATCCTGACGTAGGCATCCTTAACACCCCTCAATTCACACGTGTCAGTGTTCATAAAAAATGAAATGGTACAAATTTATTCTTGACAAACTATATAACATTATCAAGATCAATAAGCACGAGTATGAGTTATTCCATAATGGACACATACAATTGTGTCCGTGAAGAACTGAAACGTAAACAAAGCAATTATGATCCATATTACAATGTTATTGCTTCGTTGGACTAAACGTGCTCCATGAGATGTCGTTCAGTGGACCCTTACCTCTTAACTAAACCGGGAATCACAGCTGTGGATGTGTTTATGACTCATTATTACGATGGATCTGGTATGTGGGTCAAAGACGTTAAGATGTTCGCATCAAAAGAAATGTACAAAAGTGATTTTGTGTCCATAGAAAGCACATTTAAGTAAAATGTCTACTTTTAATGTTTCAAATAAGTTTTTGGAGAATAAAATGTCAAAATTTGGTTGAAATAATGTTACACTGTCATTCAGTGTAACACAATATTTATGCAAAAATTCAAACAACATGCTTATTCTTACGTGTACATATTAAAATATCTAAAAGAATAATGGGGCATACTAAATTTTATTGCGTTTTAAATTAGTAAAAAATTCTGGTCCCACTTTATATTAGGTGGCCTTAACTACTATGTACTTACATAAAAAAATAAGTACAATGTACTTATTGTGTTCATATTGTATTGTAAAACACTTTTGCTGCTATTGAGGTGGGATAGGGGTAAGGTTAGGGAGAGGGTTGGAGGTATGGGTAAGTTTAAGGGTGGGTTAAGGTGTAAAGTATGGGTCAACAGTGTATTTATAAATGCAATTACAGAAATTAAATACAGATGTAATTACATGTAGTTTTTTAAAAAAAAATAAGTACAATGTAAAAACATGTATGTACACAATAAGTACATTGTACTAAATTATTAAATAAAATGTAAGTACATAGTAGTTAAGGCCACTTAATATAAAGTGGGTCCAAAATTCTTACTGACAAATAGGCAAAACCTAGGATAGTGGCAAATGTTAAAAATGTCAAATTACAACTCATTAGAATTTGGGGTGAAAGTAATTAGTCTTTTAATATGTCATTAATTTATTTATTTTTGTAAATATGCCTGACAAGATTGTTACACTGAATGACATTTTACTGGGTGTCTTCTGTTAATCAGGGTAAATGTATGATATTTATTTTTTGCTCAGAAAAACAAAAACAAAATTGCAATTAAATAAAACAGAAAACTTTTTGCATTTGCAACTACAACAGTTTAAAGCAGTATTACACTTTTTTTTATGCTTAAACTCTTTTTCGTCTTTGACCCATGTACAGCGTTTCCATTGTTCATGTTTTTTTTATGTGTACTGCTTACACAAATGTAGCAAATACAGTCTTTATAAGCTTTCCATAGATCTTTAAAATAATACATAGTTTTGTCAAGATTAAATTTGTCCTGTATCATTTAGTCTATTCGTAAACACTGAAATGTGCGAGTTTAAAAAAATGTTTAGTTAAAATAAACTAATTCTGTTTCTAATAGTATGTTGCTCAAAAACAAAATATATTGTGTCCAGAGGATTTTGCTTTTTTTTTTACCCATTCATTTAAAAATAACACATTTTAGAGCTGTGACAAATTCTGTGAAACCGTGGTATTTTTGCTTAAGGTTATCATACAGTCAAAATCTCATACTGGTCCATGCCTAGGTTCAACACTCTTCAGCAATAAAAAACAACAACAATGAAGCACAATTGTTAGTTTATCTAAAGTCATTTTTGCTTATTAGTATAGTTGAACTGGATCATCAAAGGTCAGCAGCAAAGACATTAGTTAATAAAATGGGATTAGATACATTTGTGTTATTTAACATATTTAATTATTGCAGGTTTAAGTCATATTCTGAATTTGCATTTCACGGTTTTAATAAATTTTGACGAATACTAAATCTGTTTTTTGCAAGTAGGATGAATTCATGCACAATCATATTTAGTCTACAACTACATCATGTTCACACAGTGCACACAATGCCTCTGTAGTTCTGATTTCTCCCAATATGGGGACAAGAGACTCAATAAATGGGAAAACAAAATAGCTTGTGTTACTTTATTGAAAAACGTTTTTGCACCTTTAACATCATACATACAGTACAGACCAAAAGTTTGGACACACCTTCTCATTCAAAGAGTCATTGTCCTGTTGAAAAATAAATGATGGTCCAACTAAACGCAAACCGGATGGAATAGCATGCCGCTGCAAGACGCTGTGGTGGCCAGAACCAGGCATGTAGAGTCCATCCGTTCACCTTTTCTGCGTCGCACAAAGACACGGTGGTTGGAACCAAAGATCTCAAATTTGGACTCATCAGACCAAAGCACAGATTTCCACTGGTCTAATGTCCATTCCTTGTGTTCTTTAGACCAAACAAGTCTCTTCTGCTTGTTGCCTTTCTTTAGCAGTGGTTTCCTAGCAGATATTCTACCATGAAGGCCTGATTCAACACAGTCTCCTCTTAACAGTTGTTCTAGAGATGTGTCTGCTGCTAGAACCCCGTGTGCCATTGACCTGGTCTCTAATCTGAGCTGCTGTTAACCTGCGATTTCTGAGGCTGGTGACTCGGATGAACTTATTCCTCCACAGCAGAGGTGACTCTTGGTCTTCCTTTCCTGGGGCGGTCCGCATGTGAGCCAGTTTCTTTGTAGCGCTTGGTGGTTATTGTGACTGCACTTGGGGACACTTTCAAAGTTTTCCCAATTTTTCGGACTGACTGACCTTCATTTCTTAAAGTAATGATAGCCACTCGTTTTCCTGTACTTAGCTGCTTTTTTCTTGCCATAATACAAATTCTAACAGTCTATTCAGTAGGACTATTAGCTGTATATCCACACAACACAACTGATGGTCCCAACCCCATTTATAAGGCAAGAAATTACACTTATTAAAAATGACAGGGCAGACCTGTGAAGTGAAAGCCAACCCCAGCCAAAAAAGGAAAGAATCAAGTGGCCCAAAATGAGTGAAGGGAAGGAGTGGTCCATGTTGGATGAAGATCTGGACAAAGTGCTTGCAGCAGTTCAAGCTGGATCATCAGAAAGAAAGGTGGGATTTACTGACAGCCTTCACCTATAATGTGGCAAAGGAACGCTTTGGAACAGTGCCAAGGAAAGAGAATAAAGCAAGACCCGAGAATCAGGAAAACAGAAGAGAAAGAAAGATCAAACAACTTTAGGAAGGAGATCAAAACCCTGAGGAAGGAATTCAAGCAGCTCATCAGAATAAGAAGAGCTGAGAGGTTCAAGAAGAAGCGTAAGAAGCAGGAAGCTGCTCGAGTCCAGTTTATAAAGGATTCTTACCACTTCACCAAATCACTTCTGGGGGAGGCGAGGTCTGGGACTCTAAAAAGTTCCAAAGATGTGGTGGAGCAGTCTGTTGAGGAGGCATTCAGTGACCCTACAAGAGACGATGCCCTGGATGGAAATCATCGACCCACCCACAAAATCCCTAAGCATAGAGTGTCCATCATGGAGAGAGGTTCAAGAGGTAGTCAAGCACGCTCCAGGTCCCAGCGGTATACCGTACAAAGTACACAAAAAAATGCCCCAAGCTCCTCCAAAGGCTATGGAAGCTTATGCAGGTAATTTGGTCCAAGGGAACCATTCCAACAAGCTGGAGAAGGGCGGAAGGGTGCTTTGTACCTAAAGAACAGGGATCCACACAGATCAGCCAGTTTCGAACTATTTCCCAACTAAGCGTGGAGGGAAAGATTTTATTTGCCGTGCTTGCAAAGAGAATGAGTGCTTACATGACCCAGAATGCATGTATTAACACCTCTATCCAGAAGGGTGGTGTCGAAGGGTTTTCCGGATACTTGGAGCATACAGGGGTACTCAGCCAACTTATCCAAGAAGCAAAGGAGAAGAAAGGCAGCCTAACAGTTGTCTTGAGTGACTTTGCAAACGCATATGGGTCTATTCCCCATAACTTGATCCAAGTCGCTTTGGACTACTAACATATCCCATATAACATCCAGAGTATGATAACCAGCTACCTGAGAGACATCAAACTACAATTCCAGTCTGCTAAATTCATGAAAAAGTGGCAGCCGGTGGAGAAGGGGATAGTGCCAGGATGCACAAGTGCTGGATCTACCAACATGGCCTGCTCCCGAGACTCATGTGAGTATGTGAGGTGCTTCTATCCACTGTAGAAGCAATGGAGAGGAAGTTCAACAAGCACCTTAGAAGATGGTTGGGAATACCCCTGGGCTTTACATCCTTGGGGCTCTACATGAGGTCAGACCAGCTCCAGCTTCCCCTGTCACCAGAGAAGCAGGAGTCAGGACAAAATCTGGCTGCAAGTGGGCCGCCAGCACAGCAATAAACCAGGCAGAATGTTCCCTTATGACCAAAGATATCATCGGAAATCCTTGCATTGGAAGACAGGGTATAGGAACAGCATATTTTCAGCAGTGGTCAAAGTCCCCCCCTAGGGAGATAAGAACCATGATCTTGGATGAAGTCTGAAACCTTGAGGAAGAAGCGAGAAGAGCAAAATCCATCGAGCTCGCAACCCAAGGCGCCTGGACGAGGTGGAACCTCCCTAAGAGAGCAATCACATGGAGTGAACTGTGGTGGTATGTCTTCAGTATGTCTTTTCTACTCCAAGCAATTTACGACACCTTGCAAACCCCAGTCAACTTGCACAAATGGGGGATGAGAGAGGGCCCACTGTGCAGGTTGTGTGGTGGGAAAAGAACAATGGCCCACATTCTGTCAGGTTGTAAGACCACTTTGACATAGGGGAGATATAGGTCGTGCCATGACAAGGTGTTGGCAGAGCTTGCAGACATCCTGGAGCAAGAAAGGAGGAAGAAACAGCTAGCCAAAGAAAGACCACTGTTGAGCAGCATTGCCTTTGTGAAAGAGGGCCAAAGACCTATCGTCCACAGCCAAGCCAGGCAGAATCTCCTGTAGTCAGCCCAGGGATGGGAAATGGAGGTTGATCTCGGCAGGAAACTCCACTTCCCCGAGGTAGTATTGTCCACAACTCTAAAGCCTGACATCATCATGTCGTCTCCAGGGGGAGAGAAGATCATTATGGTGGAGTTAATGGTGCCGTGTATTGCACCACCAAGTGGCAAACCTGCACTTTTTTTTATTTGACCAAAGATTGAGTTCATACACCAGTTCATAAAGAGTTTGGTGAAGATGTCACATTCCATTCAAGAGTTACACTTCAATAAACATTTGGCATACTGTTTCCCATGAAAATTTAACACCGACAACAGAACATTACTAGAGTTATTAGAGATTAAGGTTGTCTATGTAGATTATTTATGCAATGAATATAGTGTTAAACATTCAGTATTAAGTGTTTGAAATATGTTCTTAAAGGCAAAGTAAAACAGTACATTATTGTCTTAGGCCTGTAATTGACTGATTATTGTGTTTATATACGAGTAATAAGCCTGTGGAAATACTTAACCCTTGTGCGGCCCTCATTTGGGAGTCACACTCAGGGTCTTCACGGTCATAAGTGACCGGACACCTAAAATGTAACTTTTTTGCCCCCCAGTAAAATCAGTGGAATATATTTTTATTCAATAATATTTTTTTATTTTTTATTTTGTATTTTGAGAAAATTTTAAGGTATTAATTCATATTTATGCAATAATTATGAACAATTTTTCTCATAGAAAATAGTACATAATTTTTTTTTCTAATTTTTCTAAATTATTTTCGAATTAATGTTGTATTTCAGATTAAACCAGAGACTAGGCCTTTCAAATACATTTTTTTTGAAGATTTTTTAGCGCCACCTGGTCAGAGCAAAGAAAGAAAAACATGTAAGTGCATGGTGCAATCACTTATTACCAGTATAGGAATCTATAGAGAGGCTTGTGAATTCCCTTATTGTTTTTAGACATAATTGCTTACTCATATTAAGTAGTGGACTTGAATATATATTAATACATTCTAAAGAGTACTTTTTGTATATTTTTTTATATTTCTTCTGTTATAAATAATGATTTCATGCATTATTTGCATTAAAGTTTTTGCATTATGATTGCAATCAAACCTGAACATATTGTTCAGTGGCACAGAGCTCCTGCAAAAAAATAAAAAATAAGAATCCTCAGAATGGTGCAAAGGACCAAGTCTGAGTTTCTAAGTGCACTGACAAACCCAAGAGGCAGCGCTTGCTTCTCATCGCTGTTTTACAGACAGCAGGTCATAGGTGTGTGCGTGTGTGTGTGTATGTGATTATTTAGAGTGTCATACCTTCACTGCTGTTAGATTTTCTCTGCATTATGACTGAATTATTGAATGGATTTCACATTCTCAAAACTTTGCTCTGTGTTACAGACACAGTAGTTCATAGGTGTCTATGTGTAAGTATGTGTGTGTGTGTGTGTGTGTGTTTGTGTGTGTGTGTGTGTGTGCATCTGTGTGTGATTGGATGTGTCAATATCACACTCTTGATGTTTTATAGTGTTATCCCTTCACTGCTGTGCACTTTTTTTCAGTTTTGTGATCGATTTGTAGATTGTGTACACAAATATTCTCTGAATTGTTGTATTTTTGTCTATTTCCCATTCATTTCCTATGGACGGTCATTTTTGACCGAAGACCATGAGTGTTACTATTTTTTTTACGCCCACTTAGACTGTTCGAATCATGCCCTCAATTTTTTTGTGTGTTCACACCCCAAATGCCATGAAGGTCACCGCATTTAATATCATTCCGATGAAGCTGTGATTTTTAACATTTCAAAACGTAAAATATTCCGGTCAGAAATGACCGAAGACCGCTGTTATATTACTGTTGAAAATGTTGAATTATAGTTGACAGTTTGACTAGTTATATACTATTTGTATAGTTATATACTATTTATATACTATTTGTATACTATTTGTATAGTTAAATAATTTGCTAGTGACTAACAGGCAAAAAGAATGTCTGAGTAGAAACTTACATTGTGACCCTTTTTTAATAATTTTCTGCAAGTGGTATATCTTGGTTTACATTTGGACTTTGGATGTGATCTTAGGCTCGAAAAGGTTGGTGACCATTGCGCTAGGAAGTGCATTACTACTGTGCCTCTCGTTCTACACCAGTACAAAAACATGCACGTGTTGCACAAGTTTAGCTGTTTTGCACGTTTCAGATACAAAAATTAATAAAAAAAAAATATCTTCTATGTGTGAAAAATATCACAGGAGATTTATAACAAGTGGTTCCCTGCATTATTACAGCAAAGCACCTAATTACAGTACTAATTCGCTGCAATGGAGCAGCTCTAATTTTATTAAATTACACATGATGAACCATAGAGCAAAAAAATTTACAAAGAAATTAACAAAAACTTGTAAAATACATTTTAATATGCATAAACATAGCTCTCTCTCCACCTTCAATACCACGACTTAGGTGCCCTTGAGCAAGGCATCGAACCCCCAACTGCTCCCCGGGCGCCGCAGCATAAATGGCTGCCCACTGCTCCGGGTGTGTGCTCACAGTGTGTGTGTGTGTGTGTGTTCACTGCTCTGTGTGTGTGCATTTCGGATGGGTTAAATGCAGAGCACAAATTCTGAGTATGGGTCACCATACTTGGCTGAATGTCACTTTCACTTTCACTCATAATTAAGTGTGAAAATAACCAAAGGGTATACAGTCAAACCAAAAATTATTCAGAGACCAGATATCATTTTTTATATTTTTTTTACTATTGGGTGCAGGACACTTTAGCTAATTTATGTAAGTAAGGATAGCAAAATAAACTGTGACAAAAATTCTTCAAACATTGGAAACAGTAAAACTGATACAATTTTGGGACCAAAAATTATTCAGACCAAGTTTGGAAAAAAAAAAAAATTTAAGTTCAGGTTTGCATGAACCTGTATGTCAGCATGCCCAGGAGACTACAGACAGTCATTAATGCTAAGGTGTTGCCTGACTAAATATTGAAAGTTGTGGAAATACTATAAATAGCGGAAATAGCTGTCTCAATAATTTTTGGTTGATCGTAATCTATTACATACCTTTCTATCAAAGTTATATAACATTATCAAGATGAATTTGTTCTGACACAGTTTAACTATGAGTTCTTGTCATATTTTATTATGCTCTTCTAAACTATAGAGAATTAACTGTGATAACGTGAAATGTTGAATGTGTCTGAATAAATTTTGTTTTGACTATGTTTTAACAGAGTAGCGAGCAATACTACTACTACGATCTGACAAAGTTTCAGCTCTCTAGGCCTTACGGTTTGGGCTGCACGATCAGTTTTAGAGAAGAGGAGTAATAATTTAAAAAATGTAATAAAATCCTAACAATTACAATATGGTTTCAGCACTGCATGCTTGAAACCCTAATAATAAAATGTATGCATATTTTGACTAGTTTTAAAAGGCCAAATAGTATTAAAAAAAAATTACATTTAACAAACATATTTAATTAATCTATCGTAGTTAATGTGATCTTCGCAAATACCAGACAAATGACCCACAATGTTATGACATAGACTGACATCTAAATCAGTTGCCATGAGCAGACATTGACAAATCACGTGTAAGAATCTATTGCAGAGAATACATTAAGAAGTACGTGTCTGAACCACTAACAGGATTTAAAAGGAAATTTGTGGACCACTTCAACCATGACACACTTAAACAGAACTACTAATCAACAAAAGAACCAACAATTCTATGATCAACAATTATATGATTTTTTTTTAGCTATTCCGCTTTGTGCTGTTACAGATTAAGATGTGGTGTCTTACCTCTGTGTAGTCAAAATCTGAGAGCGGAGCTATACTTTTGATGTACTCTGCTCTAGGCTGATTGGACGGGTTGGCAATTGACACCGGGGGCGTTAAGGTGCTCATAGCAGATACTATCGTCTGAAATATGGAAACAGTGGTGTTAAAGCAAGCTGAATGTGGGATAAATTAAATCACAGTAACCACCAAAACACAACTCCTAGAGATAAACCAATTTAAATTTACAAAAAAGACTTACGACAATTGCGTCCTTGACATTTTTCCGAATATCCAATATTTTTTGCTTCTTTTCTCTGAACAGAGTAGAAAGAAAATAGGACACAAGTGGCATTAAAGAATAAATAATAATCTCTAAATAAAGAGTGTAAAAATAAATTATCCATAATTCACTAATGTGACGATAGTAGTACTCAAAGTCTGATCGAATCAATCCATTTATTATCTAACCGTTCTTTCTGCCATGAGATAAGGCCAAAGGATACTTCTCTAGGTAAACAACAGAAAACATTAGACTACATGCGCCAGAAATGCCGTCTGGGTACGCAGTTCATAAATGATGCTGAAAATGCTGCACACCTATCCCAAAAATGTTGTGGGGTTTCTTCTTTGAGACTCAAAGAATTTTTCATGCGTCGATGACTCAAAAATAAGGCCCAAAATGCTACACACGCCTATGATAACCAAAAATACTGTACAAGTAGGCTGCTCACGAGGTTTAACGTTAGCGACAAGCCATTGAAACGCACCCAACGCAGAGGCATCTGTCAACATTCTAACATAAATGCAGCATCCTTTATAATAAACACAGTAAAGGCCCGGTGTCAGTAAATAACGCTAAATAAACACACACTCACTCTGCGTTAAAGCCGTTGACGTGCAGAATCCGCATCTGTTTGACTATAGTGCTCTTCCCGGATTCCCCTGCGCCTTAAAAAGCATAGAAAAAAAGACATACAATGGTGCATAGTTGAAATATGATCATTTCAGGGCCATGGAGAAATTATCCATGATGATGATGATGATGATGAAGATGTAACGTTATCCACATGTCTGATCGAAGTTTGCTGACACACACACACACACACACACACACATACATACATACATACATACACACATATATATACATACACATATATATGTATGTGTATGTGTGTGTGTGTGTGTATGTATTGGTTATACAATCCCGTCTTACCTAATAAGAGAAGGCGGTGTGTGGCTTTGTACGCCTGTCTCTCTTTCTGTAACTGTTTCTCGATCTTTTTATTCGCCTCTCGTTGCGCCTTCTCGTCGATGCGCTGATCTTCTGTCTTGCTGTTACCCAAACATCCCATGTTCAAAATCCTCTCTCTCCCAAAATACACAGTAAATAATAATAATATCTAAAATGTGTCCTGTAATGATGATTTTTAAGTGTAGCGAACTGAAAAAAGGGCGAGAAATCCGTGCGGCACGAGGAAAAAAAAGGTTTCGTTTTGCCTCCTTTACACACACGAGCGACAGATTCAGTCGGATTTTCACGACAAATTCATGATCAATATTTAAAAATCAGAGAAGCGACTGAAACTCTGATCATCTGCTTCTCTCTTCCCTCGCTATTTTTTGCTGTGATGTGTCTGTGTTTCGGTGTCTTTAACTCAGCACTGCCTCTCTCTGCACTAACAGGAAGTGACACTCCACACTCAACCTACTGATCCCAGGTCAGCGTCTCATATCATCACTAAACTTACCTCACTGCATTTAAAGCTTATGCAATCACTTCATCATTAAAAAGTCGTAATTTATAAGTGAGTTTGTTACAGATCATCTTCTGTAGCTACTTAACAATACAACATAATTATACCATTTTTATATGATCAAATATCACATTATTTTTGCCAACAGAAATTGTAATTAAAATAGTAATAAATTAAATTACAACATATAAATCATGTGACATCTTGCCTCCACCTGATATGTTTTATATTAAAAAATAAAAAAAAAATTATTCCTGAGTACATTATTCATCACAAATTTGACTGCCAGGGTGTTATTTTGTGTTTACATGCAAATATAATGAATGTCATGCAAACTAAGTTTTTGCTTTGCATAACATTGTCAAACCACTGTCCACAGCTCAAAAAAAAAAAAAAAAAACAGCTACATATTGGTCAAATGTAAGCCCTATGTCGTAATAAAAAGGAGGCTAGTAAGTAAAATGGAATTATTCATGCAATTCAAAATATAGAAATAAACTTTTTTGATGGCAGTATTACCCACTTATTGTTCCTGATGCAGCATTAGTCAAATATAAAGATTAATGAAGCATGTTGAATTGAAGCTTTCAAGTTGGCAAATACTTTCTTATAACTAATGTAACTTTACTGCCTGTTAATGGCTTCAAAAGCAAGCACATACACTGTGATATATGTTCTGAATGTTTGGAGGATGATACTTATCACACCAGGATACACAGAAATAAAAAATGCCTTGAACAATGGGAAGATTTTTAAATGTAAAATATATGAAAATAAGATGCAAAATTCATCTTAAAGGTTTCCAAGGTCATGAATAGTGACCAGTTAATGCAAAGTATGGGTACTGACACGTTTTAATATTTGTTTGTAGAATGAAAACTCAATACTAAATAAAGAGCCTGAGTCAAAATGCGTCTCCCCCTGGTGGACATTAGGGAGCAAGGGCACAAAGTCCGGCAGGTAGCCCTGCTCAACATAGCTACAACATAGATGACATATCAAATGTTTAACCTGAGAAAATGTATAATTTTAAGGGAAAAATAAGCTGATTTAAAATTTCATGGCATCAACACATCTCAAAAAAGTTAGAACAAGACCATGTTTACCACTGTGTGACATCCCCTCTTCTTTTTATAAAAGTCTGCAAATGCCTGGGGACTGAGGAGGAAGACGATTTCAGCATAGTGCATCCGCCAAGTGTTGCGCCAATAGTAGTGTACACCAACCATAACCCGTAAATTGTTCTTGAGCACATGTCCAATGCAAGTCAACGCCTTTTGAGGTGGTCTCTCACTGTACAAGAGTTTAATCTTGACATCCGCTACAAAAAAGGCTCCGAAAATGTTGTTGCGGATGCGCTGTCTAGCTCATAAATGGTTTAACAATTCATGATTAAAATAACCTTCGAACATTTTTTTTCCAGTAATGTAACTGAATTGGTGACTTGTTTATTATAAATAACTATTGTTATTTATAATCTTAACGGTGGGGGTGTTATGTCCTGTGACATAGACTTGTGGTTGTATTGTACTGGTGAATGTGTTCTTTTCTTTTATCTCTCTTTTTCATGCAGCACTCCAAATCGTCCGCAGTTGATGTTAATTTGCTGGAGCATGGCTTTTCTGTTGGCAGTCTAAAACACACACATATAAGCAGCACACTCACGCCAACTCTCTGCGAAGTCTTGTTTAGTTCTGTCTAGAATTTCCGAGCGTTTTTCCTGTGTTTGTTCTTCCCGTGTTTGATTTTGATTCTTTGCCGTCTGCTCCGACCTCTGCTTGTGACTGTTATTGATTCTGGATATGTGTTTTCTCTACTTCCTGTTGGCATTTCTGTAGCTAATCGTTGCTCCGTGTAGCTGTTTTTATTTTATTTTTTCTCTAGAATCTTTATCTTACTATCACTCTCTGTTTTTTTTAAGTGGTAAAATATAACTTAATTCACACCATATTTCTGATATTATCGATCAATCTTATCAGATTAACTTTGATCGTTCACTTGTATTTTATATCCATGAATGCAGTACACCTGCAAAGCGTTAGCACTCGTTAGCTTGTCATTAGCATTTTCTTTTCTCCTCTCCTCTCTCTCGCTTCAGTTTTTCACAATTTCATCAAACAACCGCAGTAAGAATATTTCATCAAGCACGGTAAGTAATGGCTTCTCCTGCTATCGTTATTTGCACCTCTTGCCACATGTATAGTTTATCTATCTCTGTCGCTGATGAGGGATTCACATGTGATAAATGCAGGGAAATAGTTAGGCTAAAAGAGAAGATTTCAGGGTAACACTTTAGAATAAGGTTCCATTAGTTAATGTTAGTTAATGTATTAATTAACATGAACAAACAATGAATAATACATTTATTACTGTATTTATTCATCTTCGTTAATGTTAGTTAATGAAAATACAGTTATTCATTGTTAGTTCATGGTAATTCACAGTGCATTAACTAATGTTAACAAGCACAACTTTTGATTTAAATAATGCATTAGTAAATGTTGAAATTAACATGAACTAAGACTTATAAATGCTGTAGAAGGATTGTTCTTGCTTAGTTCATGTTAACGAAAGTAGTTAACTAACATTAACTAATGGAACCTTATTCTAAAGTGTTACCGATTTCAGAATTAGAGAGACACATCCAAACTTTAATTGAGGACAGTAAGAATGTTAGGGCTCTAGATACGGCTTTGGATGCGTCTAGCTCAGGGATTCCTGTACATTGTTCGGTTCCGGAAACAGAGCCCCTGCAGCAGGGCAACTGGGTGAAGGTGAGGCAGCGTAGTCGTGGGTCAAAATACCGCTCTTCTGTTCCGATCAAAACATTAAACAGGTTCTCCCCACTCAGAGAAGCACCCACTGAGAAACCTGATGAAAGTGCTCTAGTTATTGGTGATTCTATTGTACGGAACGAGAATATAGAGACACCAGCCACCATAGTCAAATGTTTACCGGGAGCCATAGCACCTGACATCTTGGCAAATTTGAAAGTGCTGGCTAATGCTAAACGTAAATACAGTAAGATTGTTATTCATGCCGGCGCAAATGATGTTCGACTTCGCCAGTCGGAGATCACTAAAAATAACATTAAAGAGGTGTGTGAACTTGCAAGCACGATGTCAGACACTGTAATATGCTCTGGTCCCCTCCCTGCTTACCGTGGTGACGAGATGCATAGCAGATTGTCATCACTCAATGGCTGGATGTGTAAGTGGTTCCCACAGAATAACATGGGATTCATAGACAATTGGACGAGCTTTTGGGGCAGACCTGACCTGTTGAAAAGAGATGGTCTTCATCCCTCCTGGGGTGGCGCCACTCTTCTCTCTAGAAATATGGCAAATAGTCTTAGTGTTTATACTTGACTAACTGGGGCCCAGGTCAGGAAGCAGACAGACTGGCTAAACCGACCATCTGCTAGCTGCCTCCCGTCACAGAGGTCAGTTAATTCTCAGCACACAGAGACTTTCACCTAGATATCACACTATAGAGACTGTGTCTGTTCCCCGAACTAGAAAAGACAAAAAACGTCCAAACCAAGTTAAGATTAAGAATTTAATTGAGGTTCAACAAATAAAAAACAGAAGCAATATGGATAAACAAATGATAAAGCTTGGCTTATTGAATATCAGATCCCTTTCTATGAAAACACTTTTTGTAAATAATATGATCACTGATCAATATAGATGTCCTCTGTTTAAAAGAAATCTGGCTAAAACCTGATGATTACATTATTTTAAATGAGTCCACCCCCCAAGATTACTGTTATAAACATGAGCCACGTCTAAAAGGCAAAGGTGGAGGTGTTGCTTCAATTTATAACAACATTTTCAGGATTTCTCAGAGGGCAGGCTTCAAGTATAACTTGTTTGAAGTAATGGTGCTTCATGTAACATTATCCAGAGAAACAAATGTTAATGATAGACCGATGTTGTAAATAAAATACCCACTCCCAGAAATTATAGGCGTCCAACTGCTCCATTTTAATTTGAGGAACCGGTCATCCAGTCCGGTGTTGAAAGTGTCCTTTAGGGCAACATAATTATATCCCATCCCCTCAGCTAGGGACCAGAACATTTGTGCCATGGCACCCACCTCATTGCCCTCTTGGCGGAGGGTGGTTAATTTTAAATATTTCGCCCTACTGGATCTCGACATGGATGGAGTCCTTCTGTTATGATCAGAGACCCAGTGAAACGCAGGAGACAAGAGATCCAATCGTAGTATGGGTTTTAATGGGTAATCCAAAGAGAAATCAACAAGCAGGGGTCAAAACCATATATCCATCCAACAATAACAAACAGGGAAGGAACGGGAATGGGAACCGGAATGGGAACAGGAACAGGAACTCGGAAGACGAGGAAACTGGGTGACGGAAAGAAAGGACTCCATGAAAACCAATGGAAACAGACCGGATTATATAGGCAAGGTAATGACTATCAAGTGAAGACACCTGAGTGCAGTAACAGGAGTAATAGGAGTGCAATTACTGTGATGAAGGGACAAGGCTTTGTGGGAATTGTAGTGCCTGGGGTGAGGTGCCTATGAGGAATTGAGACCACTAGTGGACACCCAGGGAAACCGAGACCAGACACTTGGATTACACTGTCAGTCTCATTTCTTTTAAATAAATAACAAGGAACTTCATCGTTCATTTGTTTTAAATAAAGAAACGACAATAATTAAAATTTTGTTTATTTACTTTTAATTTTACATTAATTTTCTTTTTCTTTTCTATTATTTTCTTTTTCTTTTAATTTTAATTAATTTTGTTTTCAAAATCTCCTATTGCCAGTATTGTTTTCCCTTCTGCTCCATTTTCCCTTCTCTTCTCCTATCTTCAGTTGGAGCAGTAATGTATGTATATATTTATTGACATTAATGTATAGATAAAACACTCTGCGAGTTTAATGATAAAGTGGAAACAACTCCCTTTCGACATTGTTTTATTTAGGTGTGTTAACTCAAACTGCAGACAGACAGAGACAGACTCCATTTGCTTCGAACAACATCCAGTCCTCAGGTGCAAAGTTTTTTGGATAGACAGTCTACACACACCAAGTCAGACTTCCATCTCCTCCGAGAAGCCCTAATTAAAGAATTTGCAGACCCAGAGGCAGACCAAGGGCTGGTGGCCTCCCTGTAAAAACAAACAAGGCTGGCATGAGACACCCTAAGCCTTTTACAACAGACTCAGACAAGCATACTTTGGTGCACACAATGAACCCAACATGGAGGAGGACTTAAACTTCAAAACCTTCTTCCTGAGAAACCTCCACCCTGCAGTAAGACACCACCTAGGCGTCATGGCCTGCCCTCGCACAATGACTACACAACAGTTGAGGGATTTGGCCCACAAAGCCTATGGCAAACAAAAGTTGGCCTCAGAAAAGGGAACCAAACCACCAGCAGTTTGTGATTTCAATACTCAACATCAAGGATTAGTCCTACAGGGCACCCAGCATCACAAAAGCACCAAGCATCAGAAAAGAACAGGACTCTCATGTCAGTGTCAGACCAAAACAACCAAACAATCACTGGCACAAGCAACGAGACCCACCACACGCGTCTGGACACCACTGGGAGAGATCATGGGACCAGCCATATGGCCGCACGAAAACCGCTGGGATAATTCAAGGAACCAGACACAGTCGTATGGAAACTCAAGAGGAAAAGGTTCGTGGGAGGCCAACTGGTCGTCTAAAGGAAAGTGACCCACACCCCCAGGAACAACTAGCCCAAGGGGTCGAAGACGAAATCCACCCAGGCATCAATCAGACCAACCCCACTCTGAGTCCACACAAGAACCACAGACTACACCAGGTATCAGTTCACAAGAAATTGTGCAGATGTTCATGAAAGAATTCTTCAAACACAATGAAGAGGACAGGAAATGGGAAAAGAAAGACAAGTCAGATTCAGCGAAGCAAGGGAACAGCGACCACCTGGTACACATCAACCAGAGCAATAACCACCTCTCTCACACTCACCACCCTCAAAACACAACAAGTAATGCTGCCATAACAACATTGTCAAGGAAACAAGAGACTGAACCTGAATGCCTAGCAACAGATTCAGAACCTGATCAGACACATGTCAACTCATGCCACGGAAACTTCCAACAACCAGAGGAGGATGGAACCACTCAAGTACCAGAAAGCGCCATCTTGGTTGTCTGTCACCCCTGCGAGCAACAGCAAATAAACCACAACACTCTACCTGTCTCAACCCAAAATCCAGTTCCTCAACTTCTGGGTGACCTCATCAAGAAAGGTGTGGCAAGGAAGTTATATCGCTCCATCATGCTAGAACACCATGTCAAACTAGAGGCACTAGTAGACATGGGAGACAACATCACCCTAATGTCCACTCAGCTCTTAGAAGAAATTCAAGAAAGAACCAAAAGAACCAGTGGAACTCTGACTTCAAAAGTGTGCACTCAACGTTTAAGCCTATTCCCACACGGGACTGCGGTTGGAACATTGATCATTGACGCCCTGTGTACATCTCGCCGTTGGACACATACCCCGTTCTCATCGGCAAAGTCCTGCTGAATCGCTTTGAGCTTTTAATAGACTTTAAGCACCTAAAGATATTGGCCCAAGTTCGGGAGCCCCTTCCCTTTCACTCTCAATTTTCCACAGAAGTGCAGTGTCAAGTCACAGACACTGGTTCCAGCTCACTGAGCGAAAACTCAAGCTCAAGACCAAAGCAAGTATCAAACTTGGTGCCACATGGCAAGAGTCAAACATCTCTTCTGTGCGCATTCAAAACCACAGAACCAAGCTTAAATGGCTTTCAACTGATGACAGTTATAGACATTCAAGGCATGACATTACCTGACTCTGTGCTAGCCCTATGGGCCGAAAACTCAGCCATCAGCCTGAAGCTCTTCAGAGCCTTAAAGAAAGACAAACCTGAACTGCCATGTTATATCATAGATACCAGGGAAAACGGAAACTTCTGAATGGTCTCTCTTTATGTGGACTCATCTCTATAGTCAGCAATACACAGCGCAAGCACCCCACACTTAGCGTTCTTCTCTGCTTTTAACAGTGCTACAGCCCACACACCTATTGCGCAACCGCCCCCTACTGGACCACCATAATATCACCCTTAACATACAACATTTCCCCTCCACTTAACTCAGAGGCCATCCTTTCCCAAAATATATACAATTTTTTTTTTTTTCTGAATACTCTTTTTCTTAAGTCACAAAGTCTTTAAGATATGCTGGTGGTTTCCTCTCTCTTACTGAACGTCGTATACAGCCCGAGGGTGCACTCTCAGGCTCCCTTCTATATGCAGTTTGAGTCAATTCAGGCATTCTTTGAGTATTAGGTGAATCTGGCAACTGATTTCTTTGACAGGCAGATTGTGAACACGCAGGCTCCCTGTTATCTACAGTTGGAATTGACTCAAGTGTTTGAATTGACTCCATATTGTGACGGCTGGTGAAAGACAGTCCGGAAACAAATGCGAGTTAACAGGATTTAATGAGATGAAGATAAACAATACAACGACACACAAAGACGATGAGACGATAACACTCCAGGGAGACGGTGGAAGGTGAGAAATCCAGCCGGAAGTGGAGTGTAGGTGAGGAGTCCGGGTCTTGACGGCGTGAGGCAGCAGGAGAGAGTGGCACAGGAACTGCGGGGAATAGAGCCGAAGGTAAGTGTCCGTGGCTGAGTGATCGTGCGGAGAGTGGATGAGGTTCTAGGGAAAACACAGACATCCAAACGCAAACTAACACTAAAGCCAGACGGGGGTAACACAACGACATGAAACAACGATCTCACAAACACAAGACGTGAGACAAGCCATTATATAGGAGATGAGTAATGAGTGGCAGCTGTTGCTGATACAATTAACGGAGACCACCGGCGGCGCCAGGGGGGGTCTTGGGGGGTCTCAAGACCCTGCCAAAAAATGCCTTGACCCCCCATTTGACCCCCCAGCCTCTTCCTGATTAAAAAATATATATATTCGGGATAAAGATCCAAAAATGTTTCTCTTCAAACTACGCAGAACAATAATAAATAATAATTATTTCGACATTTATTCATACACTGAACCGAGAACCGTTTCTGTCGGGATTCGAGAACCGATGAGCTGATGATAACTGATTCTGTGCTAATGTTATAAGCGCGGGTAAACCAAAGGCTTGAATGAAGGGCAATCATCGCCAATGACGGCATTACATCGAGCGCAAAAGAACCGGTGAACCATTTTTTTTTCAACTGGTTTATTTGATCGAATTGTCCGAAAGAACCGGTTCACTTGAGCACCTGCTCCTTTGCCCCTTAAGTGCCCTTTTGTCAAAGCAAAATTTCCTCAATTTTTTTTTTGTAATAACATAAACTTTTGTGAATGCCTGCCCACGCCCAATCATAATATTAGTACAATTTATTAATAATAATTTAGCCGTACATAAAATGACCAACATGATGACCGTTCACCTGACTACGACCTCATCCAACCGGGAAGATTCCTCATGCTGCAGGCGCATTTTTTAATTGCTAGAGGATATTTTCAGCATCGTGGCAGCTGGTAAGTGGTGTTTCATTCTCAGCGAAGTGATTTTGGTGTTTATTTACTTATTATTATTTTACAAGAACGATGTGATGTGAGAACATGCAGATACGTTGTTTATATTGCTGTGTGTAGCCTGTAGTGTAGAAGTAACACTAGCGTGCTGTTTGAGGGAGAAAAGTTTCACAGGCATCGAGGGGTCTGGTCTTTTTTATGTTATTTGAATAAACTTTTATTATATTATAGTACTTATTTATTTTTAACACGTAAAAATAATTATCACAACACTGGTAAGGCTTATTCAGATTTTCTCATTCTCTGAATTACCATTATAAAAATAAAAACAATTCAGAAATGAATTAAAATATAATTATATTTTAAATGTGATGCAAATATTTTTTCTACAAAAGCAACAGTGTTTACAACAGCAAGACCACTTTAGCCTGTAAACTCAATAATATCTATCTAGAAATAAATGTAAAAATATCAATGTCAATAAAAATGCATAATATACCTGACATGAAAGTGCAGTGTGAAGGATATGAATAACAAATTTAGCCTGTCATTTGTTTACATTGCAAAGGTGTTTTTGTTGTTTAGTAGCAGAAATATGCAGTTATTAGCCATGTCCACTGTATTTTTTGTTGGTTTTCATGAGACCCCCCTTGAAAAGACCAGGACCCCCCCATTGCCCCCCCCAATCAAAATTGTCTGGAGCTGCCACTGATCACTGACCACACATCAATTATTAATGAGCCCTGACCCGGTAATAATCATATATGTTGGTTTAGCTTGTCAGTGTGAATTAAATCTAAGTATTTATTTGTATTTCAACCAATTTAAAAGTGAAACTAAAAGTCCGGGAATTGAACCTGTAGTATGCTATTTCTCTCAGACAATGGAAGTCTCAGCACATAACCCAGCCGGCACATGACCGACCTTCAACATTGAAATATGGTTGAAATAAGGTCAGTTGGGGTTTCAACGTTGAAACAACGTTGATTCAACGTTTAAAGCTGAATGGTTGAAAAACATCCAGCACATGACCAACTTTCAATGTTGAAATATGGTTGAAATAAGGTCAGTTGTGGTTTCAACGTTGAAACAACGTTGATTCAACGTTTAAAGATGAACGGTTGAAAAACTTCCAGCACATGACCAACTTTCAATGTTGAAATATGGTTGAAATAAGGTCAGTTGTTTTAATGAAACAACGTTAAAAATGTTTAATGCTAAATGGTAGAAAAAGGTTAACAAGCTTTGAATTATTTATATTAAATTATTTAAATTAATTAATTTATTATTTTAATAGCATTTTAAAATATTTTAGTCATGATACCTATTCTAAAATCTAAAGGTATATGTTAAATATTATCATCATTAACAACAATAAAACTATATACATTTCGCTGCTTTATCAAACTGAAACAACTCCCATTGGTGGTTTTATTTTATTACTTCTATCATGATTGGTTAATCTGGCTGTCATTCAGGAAACTGGACAATGAATCAGTTTGCGTCTTTCTACATTTAAAAATATGACCGTTATTGTCGTCTTTCTGTGAGTGAGGCGGCTAACTGTGAGCTGCTGCTCGTTATAACTGACTGCTCGGTCGGTCCCGAATTATTTCATATTTGCCTGTACATTTTTTATTTATTTTGAGCGAATTTGAGTCGTGACATGTCAATGGAGAACAAAAACTGTGAACACAAGAAGGGTCAGGTGTTCTGCGAGATCCTGAAAACATACTGGCAAAATGAGGTAGGAAAATCGCTAACGTTATCTTTATTATCTTTTGAAAATAGTAAAGTATTACCATATCACAGATGATCAAGTTAGATGCTCACCCAATGTGTTGCTGGTAGGTTAGGTAGGTTAGATGTGTTAATGTCTGTCTTTTAGAGATTTTCCCATATTTTCCTGATATGAATCCCATGCATTAGGTGTGTTATATATGTTTGTATTCTTATAATAGTTTCAAAGTGTGTCCTGAAACATATAAGTGCAAATGTCGGTATTTAAATAATATAATTTTAATGAATTAATAAAAAAAGGATTGTTAAAGCCATGGTTCTCAAAGTGTCAGGCCCCCTCTAGTTGTTATGCAGGTGAAACACTAAGTTAAACTAATTAATGTTAATACATTTTAACTTAATCTTTGAATAAGTTTTTTTTTGCACATTTAAGTATGTTACAGTTAAAGTACAGTACAGTTTTGTAACATTTGTTACATAATTACATTTAAAATTACATTTTAACTTAAACTTTTTTTTTTTTTCATTTACCTGTGTATAAGCACAGTTGTAGTGTTAATGTTCAAACTGTATTTACCATGGTAAAGTGTCTGACAACAATAAATATTCCTATTAGAATAAAACTGCCTCATTTTTTAACTGTAGACCTGTAGCTGAATAGTTTGGCCTACTAGGCTGCTGAAATGTAATGTTGGTCATTATGGTGGAACTTAATATTTAATAACAAATATTTTCTGAAGTGATACTTGGTATAAAAAGTTTGAGAACCAATGGTTTAAAGAAATGGTATAATATGAAATCCTGCTTTTTAAGAACTTTTCAGTAAACTCTTTCTTCTTTCCCCTTGTAGAGTCATCAAGGATCCAGCTTGTTCTTGAAACATTGGTAAGAAATTGTTCATCTGCTACATTGCACTGTCATTTCTGCTAGAGATGCTTTGACCTTTTGTGATAGGTTTTGATTGTACTTAGTTTAATAAAAATTTACTGAATTAGATTTTACTTATTTTACTACACTGTATTCCTAGTGTTCTGATTAAAACAGTGTAACTGGGGGCTCTGAAAACACTGCTTGTGAATAATTTGTTAATATTGTACATTTTCATCTGAATACATTAAATAAGTGTTTAATGAATAGTGTTGTCCACTTTGTTTCCAACCTCACTGTTACTGAACTGTAAAGTGAAAATATTGTGTGATTTATTTTGCATTCAGTTTTCAGTTAAATATATTTCACAATATCAAAGTTATTGTGAAACATTGTGAACATACCTAAACTCATTGGTTAAATCTTATGTGCCCTCCAGAAGTTTGTGCTCTGCAAGTGAACGACTCCTTGTGGTGCCATCCCAAAGAAGTTCAAAATCACTCTCCCTGACCTTTTCCTGGACTGTGCCCAGCTGGTGGAATGACCTCCCAATCTCAATCCGAACTGCTGAGTCTTTACTAATTTTCAAGAAACATTTTAAGACTCCTCTTTTTCACCGGAACTTAACCAACTAATGCTAGCACGTTTCCTTCATATCTTGTCTTTCATATAAAAAAAATATTTAAAAAAAACTGGCTATGCATTCTGTGCTAGACTAACTGAGACTTGTCATGGCACTTGTATAATGTTGTTGTTCGCTTGTTGACCTGACTACTTCTGTTGTTCTTATTTGTAAGTCGCTTTGGATAAAATCGTCTGTTAAATGATTAAATGTAAATGTTTATACAGGACGGTACAGAAAGTGCACAAGTGGGAGAGAGTGGAGGGGATGGCATCAGAAAGGACCTAGCGCTGGGACACTTTCAAGGATCACCCGAAGCACAACCACACTATATACACGAGGCTGCTGGTTCTAACATTTTAGAGTGCCCTGCGGTAGAAATCTCATTCTGCATTCCCCACGGTAAAGACGGCACAGTCCGGGGGGTTCCCGTTAGAAATCAACTGGTTGAAGGTTCCCTGCTCGTACTGTGTAACACATTTTCACTGCACAAATGTACACAACTCTTGTAATGAGACACATTACTAAAACATGTTTTTGACAGAAACTGTAGTTTTCCACCCAAATAAAAGATCCACTGGTTTCAGTCCTAAAGGTACAAGGGTTTGTCTTGTAAGTGCTGCAAAAAATATGCATTTATGTGACAATTTTTTTTACAAAAACCTTTAAATATTATTGTATTTGGATTGTTCTACTACATGTTTTTAGCATTACCTCCATGCATAGGCTACTCTGCATAATAAAGTGTGGGATTATTTTCATCTGTTTTATACAGTATGTTTCCAAAATGAAACTGCTGTTTGACAATTTTGAGCATGTGGTAGTTTATTGAAGTTGTTTGTAAAGCCATTGCTGCCAGTCATTAGATTTTTAGCCTTGCATGTACCGTGTTGATCTAAATGCCCACTAGGATCTAGGTGTATTTATACACGGTGCAAGGTACGACGGGGAAACAACGTTGATTAACTTTTCAAAATCAACACCTCATTCAGCTTTCATCCCAGGTCTGCAGCACGACCCTAATTCATCCGTAATGCAGGTAAGACGGTGAAACAGCGTCGCGATTTCAAGGGTGAATCCACATCGTGATTTCAACGTTGATCCAATTTGCAAAATCGAAAGGTAATTCAACGTGGGGATTTCAACAGTGAATCAGCTTTGTGATTTCAACCGTACATCAACGTCACGATTTCAACGGTGAATCAACGTCGTGATTTCAACATTGATCCAATTTGCAAAATCGAAAGGTTATTCAACGTTGATTCAACCATGGTACCTGTCATTGTTTCAACGTTGAATCAACGTTGAAATGCCGGCTGGGAATACTCAAACAGAGGGACAGAGTGAGATGAGATGTCCGACAGTTTTTTAATTTTCTGTTATCCAGAAAGTAATATTGTTGTAATACAGTAACAGTGTTGTAAAGTCGTGAAACTATGCATATTTCCTCAGAATGACTTTTTCATCTGTATGAAAAAATTATTTGACATGTTTGGAAGCTGCAATTTAAAAATACAATACAATTAATGATTCCCTTTTTAAGGTCATTTAAAAAAATCCCCACGGCAAAACCATTCAAGCTATCCAAGATCCATTCACAATTTAAGTTCCTAAATGTTTTTGCAACATGTAGACAAAGTTTGGTGTGTATAGTGTACTTCTCTTCTGAGCAGTATGCATTAATTCACAACAGAATTTTCCCCAAAATACATATTCAAATCAAAATAGCTGACTTCCTGTTGGTCGTAGCTGATGACTGTGAATTAGAAAGTTGTCTGTCTTGAGAAGATAAATATATATACCATGTTTGGTGTCTGTAGCTAAAACTCACCCCCCTACTTTTGTCAAAAGGTGGCGCTATAGAGTGCCTGTTCCATGCCCTGTAATAAGCTTTTGCCATTGTCTAGCTATCACTAATACTGATATGTGTTTTGAGTTTCATGTAAATCTGAGCTTGTTATCTGCCTCAAACTCACCATAACAGAACATTCAAGTTTAACACGTTGCCATGGCAACACTATATTAGATATCAATATCCCCACAACAGATTTACATCGTCCGTGTTTTGTCATTATTCTGATGAAGTTTGAAGCAAATCGAGTAAAAATAAGATGCTGAATACAAAGCATTTTGAAAATGACTCACTTCCTGCTGCCAGTTGGTGGCGCTATAACATTGACTCTTAATAGTCACATATAAACGATCGGTATCATACATCGAACAAACCAATGAAGTTTGATCAAACTCAGGCAATGTATGTGGATGTTATTAGCTGACACTTAATTGAACATATTACAATTGTTTTATGACTGCAAGTCTTTTTCCTCAAATACTATTGAGCTTCAAATTTGCGTTTGAGCCCATGTGAAAAAAGTAGCATAATTTACATAAGACTTACAGTTTGTTTTAATAAATATCAAAGATGCAATTTAATTGTACATTATAGCTGTCACCTAGATGAACAATTACAGTTGTTTTTATGACTGTAAGTCATTCTCTTCAAATGCTACTGACGTTAGAAAAGTGTATAACAATATCACATGTAACTTTAGAGACGGTTCCTAAATTTGAGACTCTCGAATGTCCAGTGTCAAGCCAACTTTATGCCTTAAACTAATGCCTTAACTTAAAGCCTATATATAAAGTCTTAATATAGTATTCCACAATACGTTGTGCTATTCTAATATTGTTGCTGTTATTTATTGACATTGTTATTTGCTGTTATTTTCTGTTTTAATATTGTTACTGTTGTTACTTGTTGTACAGTGACCTTGAGTGGTTTGAAAGGCGCCTTAAATAAAATGCATTATTATTATTATTATTAGCTGTACACTATATATACAGTATTGTTCAAAATAATAGCAGTACAATGTGACTAACCAGAATAATCAAGGTTTTTAGTATATTTTTTATTGCTACGTGGCAAACAAGTTACCAGTAGGTTCAGTAGATTGTCAGAAAACAAACAAGACCCAGCATTCATGATATGCACGCTCTTAAGGCTGTGCAATTGGGCAATTAGTTGAAAGGGGTGTGTTCAAAAAAATAGCAGTGTCTACCTTTGACTGTACAAACTCAAAACTATTTTGTACAAACATTTTTTTTTTTCTGGGATTTAGCAATCCTGTGAATCACTAAACTAATATTTAGTTGTATGACCACAGTTTTTTAAAACTGCTTGACATCTGTGTGGCATGGAGTACACCAACTTGTGGCACCTCTCAGCTGTTATTCCACTCCATGATTCTTTAACAACATTCCACAATTCATTCACATTTCTTGGTTTTGCTTCAGAAACAGCATTTTTGATATCACCCCACAAGTTCTCAATTGGATTAAGGTCTGGAGATTGGGCTGGCCACTCCATAACATTAATTTTGTTGCTTTGGAACCAAGACTTTGCCCGTTTACTAGTGTGTTTTGGGTCATTGTCTTGTTGAAACAACCATTTCAAGGGCATGTCCTCTTCAGCATAGGGCAACATGACCTCTTCAAGTATTTTAACATATGCAAACTGATCCATGATCCCTGGTATGAGATAAATAGGCCCAACACCATAGTAGGAGAAACATGCCCATATCATGATGCTTGCACCTCCATGCTTCACTGTCTTCACTGTGTACTGTGGCTTGAATTCAGAGTTTGGGGGTCGTCTCACAAACTGCCTGTGGCCCTTGGACCCAAAAAGAACAATTTTACTCTCATCAGTCCACAAAATGTTCCTCCATTTCTCTTTAGGTCAGTTGATGTGTTCTTTGGCAAATTGTAACCTCTTCTGCACATGCCTTTTTTTTAACAGAGGGACTTTGCGGGGGATTCTTGAAAATAGATTAGCTTCACACAGACGTCTTCTAACTGTCACAGTACTTACAGGTAACTCCAGACTGTCTTTGATCATCCTGGAGGTGATCATTGGCTGAGCCTTTGCCATTCTGGTTATTCTTCTATCCATTTTGATGGTTGTCTTCCGTTTTCTTCCACGTCTCTCTGGTTTTGCTCTCCATTTTAAGGCATTGGAGATTATTTTAGCTGAACAGCTTATCATTTTTTGCACCTCTTTATAGGTTTTCCCCTCTCTAATCAACTTTTTATCAAAGTACGCTGTTCTTCTGAACAATGTCTTGAACGACCCATTTTCCTCAGCTTTCAAATGCATGTTCAACAAGTGTTGGCTTCATCCTTAAATAGGGGCCACCTGATTCACACCTGTTTCTTCACAAAATTGATGACCTCAGTGATTGAATGCCACACTGCTATTTTTTTGAACACACCCCTTTCAACTAATTCAACTAATTGCCCAATTGCACAGCCTTAAGAGCGTGCATATCATGAATGCTGGGTCTCATTTGTTTTCTGAGAATCTACTGAACCTACTGGTAACTTGTTTGCCACGTAGCAATAAAAAAATATACGAAAAACCTTGATTATTCTGGTTAGTCACATTGTACTGCTATTATTTTGAACAATACTGTATATATATATATATTCAAGTGTACAGTTTTCTTTTATTGCATCTTGAAATAAATATTTCTGAGTTCTGTGTTTTTTTTTTTTTATTATTATTTTTTATTAATTATTTTTTTAGGACGATTACAGCCTTTAATCTCCTCAAAATAAATGTGCATATAAACCATGAATAATTTAATTATAGCTGTATTTATAAAATGCTTACTAATGACTAGTAATTTTGGGAGAAGGGTATATAAAGCATGGACTGACTATTTACTAATGCTTAGATAATGAGTGCAGCGATTAGGAAGTGTTGCCAATGCATTTACAAATGTTAACAAATGAGACAATATATTAAAGTGTTACCAAATCCTTAAATAATTTAAAAGTGTTTTGTTATGATTTTATTGACCTATAAGCATTTGTGAAATAGTTTTGCTTGCATTGCAGCTTAATCTGTCAGTTGAAGAGTTTCACTGTTACATCCATGAGATTAATAAATGTCATGTCACGTCACAGGATGTCATAGGTCAGTATCAAATGAGTTTGAAATTATTATTTGCAGCACAAATAAGGATTCTTAGGATGTTTTTTTAAAATCCCTAAAACTGTCAGAAAAGGATAAGGCCTAAGAGATTACTTAACCTGTAATGAAAGGAAAAAAACACCACGATTAGCAACAACAAAAACAATAACAATTTAAAATACTGATTTTTTTCTTCTTCTGATGATTAATGAGATGATTAGGTCTCTCTCTCTCTCTCTCTCTCTCTCTCTCTCTCTCTCTCTCTGCCAGACAGCCCCTCCCTACAATCCACACACACTGTCAGTCACCAAAAAATCACAGTCAACAAACCCCTCCCTCTCCCTTCCCTCACACAGACAGAGTGGCCAGAGTGAGACTATATCAGTTGAGAAGTCTGACAGTTTTTTAATTTTCTGTTATCCATACAGTGTTGTAAAGTCGTGAAACTATGCATATTTCCTCAGAAGCATTTGGAAAATGACGCACTTCCTGCTGCCAGTTGGTGGCGCTATAACGTTGACTCTTAATAGTCACATATATATACGATTGGTATCATACAACGAATAAACCGATGAAGTTTGATCAAACTCTGGCAATGTTCAACGCCACGCCACGGGCAAACCGTTCGAGATATCAAAAATCCCCTGGCAATTTTTCATCCCCAATGTCTTGAGATCATGTTGACCGAGTTTGGTGGCAATCAAGTAAAAAACCTATGACAAGTATATCAAATTCCAGAGCATGCTTTTTTTAAACAGCCCTGAATAGCTGACTTCCTGTTGGGCGGAGCCTATGACATAGAGCGCAAACGTTGTTCGGCTCATTGAGATCTATAAGTGTACTGAGTTTCATATAAAAACATGCAAGTGTGTGTGAGCTATGGTTCAAGATTTCTGACTGTGTTCCAGGGGGCGCTGTAGAGCACCTGTGCCAGGCCCAGGTCCCAATCTCTGCAGCGTCCTGATGACCGCAGATTCCAACGTGTGTGCCAATTTTCAAGAGTTTTTGAGCATGTTAAGGCCCCCAAAAACCCCCGTTTAGTCGAAAGAAAAATAAGAAAAATAATAATAAATATAGCTGCAAGCAGCGATGGCGGGCTCAAGCCACCAATGCCATAACCCCCCCGTGGCATCAGGTAAACTGTGCCCAGCGGGCACATGCATTCACAATATCCCTCTGGCAGTGAGGTTTTAAAGGATACGGCAGTTAAAGGGTTAATCCGAATCATCTAGACTTTAAAATCACATTCACAGAACAATATATATATATATATATATATATATATATATATATATATATATATATAACTTTAGTAACACTGTACAATAAGATTTCATTTATAAACATTATGTTAACATGAACAATATTTATATAGCATTCATTCATGTCAGTTAATATTCCAAACTTAAACATGAAAACATTGTTTTATTGTGATTTTTTTCCAAGTACATTTTACCAATTCCAAACCATATCAATCTTAATAACTACCATTATTTTTTATTTAATCATTTATGAGTGCTATACAATAGTCCAGGAAAGCTGGAAGAGAAAAACTCCTTATATTCATGTGTGCAGAATTATTAGGCTTGTTTTCTTTTACAGATGCGCTAAAAAAGAGTTTTAACTCAAACTGTAAGGTCGAAAATTATGAAATACCCATGAGAAATATCAAACACAAATGCAATACAGAAATGGATAAGTTAAGACTTGACCATTGTACAAAAAATGCTGACTGGGTCATGAGGTCAGAAAAGAAGAAGAAAAAAGCAGGTCAAGAAGAACTGACAAAAAGAATTGCAAAATAATTAGGAATTAATGTGAAGATTAATTTTTAGTCAATTCTGCAAGACAGACTTTCAGGAAAGGAGGTGGAATAAAAATGAGCTCCTAAATCTTAATCCCAGATTCTGGAAGATATATTACTCAAAGCATCGAACAAGAGGAGGTGGTGCTGGTCCTTCACGAGTCACTCTAATCTGTTCATAAAGCCTATATATAAAGACTTAATATATAGTATTTCACAATACTTCATGGTATTCTAATTAAATCATTTTTTGGAATCTTAAGTCTCTCAGAACCTGACACATTGTAATTCTGGAGACTTCAGGAAAGTGGCAGTTCTGTAAAATGTTGGCGCTGGAGACTAAATGCTCCCTGATAGTTTCATACCTAATTCACTTAACACACACACACACACACACACACATTACCCACAGTGACAGTGGGACTGAGTGACATCAGATGTATGATAGTTTTTTAATTTTCTATCATCCATATAGTGTTGTATAGTCATGAAACTATGGTCATGAGACCAGTCATTCTGAGGAAATATGCCTCAGAATGACTGGTCTTCTATGTGTAAATTTTTTTTTGAAGTGTTTAGAAGCTGCACTTTAAAAAAATAAAAAGACATTTACTGGTTCCTTTTTTACTATTATTTCAAAAAATCACCACGACAAACCATTCAAGCTATCCAAAATTCATTCACACCTGTTCTGTAAGATTAATTCTTTAAACAGTGGTAAAAGAGGATGTTGTGCTGAACCTTCAAGAGTCACTCAAAACGTATCTGTCCATAAAGCCTATAAAGAATTATTCTTAATATACAGTTCACAATACTTCAGCTTGTTATTCTAATTAAGTGATTGTCATTTTATCAGTAAAATACATTCAATTCATATTATTTTTTTTGAAAGATTTCTATAAATGATTTAAATCATACTCGTTTCTACAATAATTATTTAAAAGTAATCCTGTAGCTCCCTCTGGTGGCCATTATTGGTTCTAAGAATTGCAAGCTTGATTTATAAGTTATGATAGTTTTAATTTTATGCTGGCTCTTGAAAATGATAAAGCTATGAAACTTACTGTGCTTCCTTCAAATGATGACTTCTACTTATATAAAAAATTATGAAGAGTTAGAATGAAAAATTTTAAAGATATAGTAAAATAACTATTGTATTTTTTTATGTTACTTTAATAAATCTCTATGGCAACACCATTTAAGCTATCCTAAACCCATTCACAATTTAACATCTCAGTATATTGGCATCATGTTGAAAAAGGAGTATGGAGTAGTATGAGGAGGAGTATGAATTCATTTACAGGCTGATTTTATCATAAATCCACAATAAAATTTCTGAGTTCTGTATCAATCTGTGTTGTTGTTTGTTTATTTTTATCTTTTATTTTTCATAGGAAGATAACTTACTCTCCTTTTTAATAAATGTGCTTATAAACCAAGGACAAGCTATTTATAGCTGTATTTATAAACTGCTTACTACTGACTATTAATATTGGGACAAGGCTTTATAAAGCATGAACTGACTATTTACTAATGAGTGCAGTTATTATAAAGTGTTATCAATGCATTTGCTAATGTTAACAAATTAGACATTATTTTACAGTGTTATCAAATCCTTAAATGACTCATAAGCATTTGTGAAAGTTCTGCTTGCATTACAGCATTGATCTGTGAGCTGAACAGATTTACTGTTACATCTATGAGATTATGTAAATTCAAATAAATATAATGTCACAGGATGTCATAGGTCAGTATCAAATGAGTTTGAAATTATTATTTGCAGCACAAATAAGGTTTTTTTAGGATTTTTAAAAATCCCTAAAACTGTCAGAAAAAGGATAAGGCCTAAGCTATTTCTATGTGAGTGGCTAAATTTATTTTTGTTTTTATAATTGTAATACACAAACTATGAAATTATACAAAATGTATAAAAAGGTAAATAAATAAATACGCACACATTAAAAAAGCAGCCAAGTCGAATGAGTTTCCTTTTTTATATAGATTAAAATTGAAGACAGAAGCAAGTGGTAAATGTGGTCACTTTAATATTCAAATCCAGTAGATCCAGTTTATGTTCACGTGGCTGTTTTCGTTTATATTCGCCAAGCTATTATGTATTTTGAAATAATCTTGTCCATGATGTGTTCGTTCGTACGACGAAAGACAGAAACCTGCAGCTCAAGAGATATGTTATTCTGCCAGTCGCGCTTTCAAATAGTCTTGCACACTTAAACAGGTCACAAACACCTGCATTTAGCTCTTGTAGTGTTACAATGGGTTTATTGTGTGCATTTGTGGTAATATTTTATTTAAAAAAGCTCTTAAACAAGAATAAATTCGTTTGTTTTGAGCTCGACACTGTACGCGCTGATCGGAGGCGGTGATTTCAGATAGGCAGCTGCAAATATTTCATTTTCACACAAACAGTTCAAAAACATCTGAATTTAGCTCTTGGTGTGTTCTAATTGGTTGATTGTGTGATATCGCTGTAATAATTTATTTTTAAAAGCTTTAAAACAGCTCTCTGAGCTCTTTACTCCAGACGCTCGTGATCACAGCGGTGATTCATCTCTCCTATTTCTCACGTATCTCTGGCCAGAAATTATTTATCCATGAGCCCTGAACCGGTAATAATCAGATATGTTGGTTTAGCTTGTCAGTGTGAATTAAATCTAAGTATTTATTTGTATTTTTAACCGATTTAAAAGTGAAAGTAAAAGTCCGGTAATTGCACCTGTAGGGGCGCAATTTCTCTCAGACAATGGAAGTCTGAAGCACATATACTCAAACTGAGGGACAGAGTGAGATGAGATGTCTGACAGTTTTTTAGTTTTCTGTTATCCATACAGTGTTGTAAAGTCGTGAAACTATGCATATTTCCTCAGAATGACTTTTTCATCTGTATGAAAAAATTCTTTGACGTGTTTGGAAGCTGCAATTTAAAAATACAATAATGATTCCCTTTGTAAGGTCATTTAAAAAAATCACCACTGCAAAATCATTCAAGCTATCCAAAATCCATTCACAATTTAAGTTCCTATCAGAAATACTGATGTGTGTTCAGAGTTTTGTGAAATTCTAAGTATGTTATTTGCCTCAAAATCACCTGAGAAGTATTCCAGTTTGACATGTTGCCACGCCAACAATTTTTTAGATATCAATATCCCCCTTGCAGATTTATATCGGCTGTGTTTTGACATTATTCTGATGAAGTTTGAAGCAAATCGAGTAATAATAAGATGCTGAATTCAAATCATTTTGAAAATGACACACTTCCTTCTGCCAGTTGGTGGCGCTATAACTTTGACTCCTAATAGTCACATATATGCGATCGACATCATACAACGAATAATCTGATGAAGTTTGATTAAAATCAGGAAATGTATGTGGACGGTATTAGACACTTCCTGTTTCTCATTTCTCGCCATAATTTCAACGCCTCGCCACGAGCAAACCGTTCGAGATATCAAAAATCCCCTGGCAATTTTTCATCCCCAGTGTCTTGAGATCATGTTGACAGAGTTTGGCGGCAATCGAGAAAAAAACCTATGACAAGTATTTCAAATTCCAGAGCATGCGCTTTTTACATAACTCTAAATAGCTGACTTCCTGTTGGGTGGAGCCTATGACATGCAATACGAAAGTTGTTCGGCACGATGAGATCTATATGTGTACTGAGTTTCATAAGAATATGTGCAAGTATGTGTGAGCTATACATCAACATTTCTGACTGTGTTCCAGGGGGCGCCGTAGAGCCCCTGTGCCACGCCCGGGTCCCAGCCTCTGCAGGCTCCTAAAGGCCACAGATTCCAAAGTGTGCGCAAATTTTCAAGAGTTTTTGAGTATGTTAAGGACCCTAAAAGCCCCCACAACTTTGACAAAAAATTTGAATACTAAACCCTAAATAGCCAACTTCCTGTTGGGCGGAGCCTATGATATGCAATACAAAAGTTGTTTGGATTGATGAGATTTATATGTGTACCGAGTTTCATACGTCTACGAGCAAGAATGTATGATATATGGCCCTCCATATTCCAGGGGGCGCTGTAGAGCCCCTGTGCCACGCCCGTGTATCAGTCTCTGCCCGGCCCTAATGGCCGCAGGTTCCAATCTGTGTGCCAATTTTCAAGACTTTTTAAGCACGTTAAGGGCCCCAAAAGCCCCCGAGACGTTGAAAAAAAAAAATAAAAAAAAATAATAATAAATATAGCTGCAAGCAGCGATGGCGGGCTCAAGCCACCAATGCCATCACCACCCCGGTGGCATCAGGTAAACTGTGCCCAGCGGGCACATGCATTCACAATATCCCTCTGGCAGTGAGGTTTTAAAGGATAGAGGGGAGCGTAGAGGGGAGCGTAGAGGGGAGCGTGCATTTGCAGTGGCTGGGCCACGACTCTGGAATACCCTGCCTTTAGAGATCAGACTGGCCCCTTCCTTGTCTATTTTTAAATCTTTGCTAAAAACTTTTTTTATTTTCCTTAGTGTACTGACTACTGTGTTATGCTACATTTTGAAATGGGTGGTTTTAAATTTTTTGTCTGGTCTATTTTTATGTATGTGTAATATTCTTGCTCTTATGTTAAAGCACTTTGGTCAGCCAGGAGGCTGTTGTAAATGCGCTATACAAATAAATTGAACTTGAACTTGAACTTGAACTTGATATGGCAGTTAAAGGGTTAATCCGAATCATCTAGACTTTAAAATCACATTCACAGAACAATATATATATATATATATATATATATATATATATATATATAACTTTAGTAACACTTTACAATAAGATTTCATTTATAAACATTATGTTAACATGAACAATATTTATATAGCATTCATTCATGTCAGTTAATATTCCAAACTTAAACATTAAAATATTGTTTTATTGTGATTTTTTTCCAAGCACATTTTACCAATTCCAAACCATATCAATCTTAATAACTACCATTATTTTTTATTTAATCATTTATGAGTGCTATACAATAGTCCAGGAAAGCTGGAAGAGAAAAACAGGTCAAGAAGAACTGACAAAAGAATTGCAAAAGAATTAGGAATTAATGTGAAGATTAATTTTTAGTCAATTCTGCAAGACAGACTTTCAGGAAAGGAGGTGGAATAAAAATGAGCTCCTAAATCTTAATCCCGGATTCTGGAAGATATATTCCTCAAACCATCGGACAAGAGAAGGTGGTGCTGGTCCTTCACGAGTCACTCTAATCTGTTCATAAAGCCTATATATAAAGTCTTAATATATAGTATTTCACAATACTTCATGGTATTCTAATTAAATATTTTTTTGGAATCTTAGATCTCTCAGAACCTGACACATTGTAATTCTGAGACTCCAGGAAAGTGGCAGTTCTGTAAAATGTTGGCGCTGGAGACTAAATGCTCACTGATAGTTTCACACCTAATTCACTTAAAACACACACAAACACACACACACAGTGACAGAGGGACAGAGTGACATCAGATGTATGTTTTTTAATTTTCTGTCATCCATATAATGTTGTATAGTCATGAAACTATGCATATTTCCTCAGAATGACTTGTCTTCTATGTGTACATTTTTTTGAAGTGTTTAGAAGCTGCACTTTTTTTTACTGGTTCCTTTTTTACTATTATTTCAAAAAATCACCACGACAAAACCATTCAAGCTATCCAAAATTCATTCACACCTGTTCTGTAAGATTAATTCTTTAAACAGTGGTAAAAGAGGATGTGGTGCTGAACCTTCAAGAGTCACTTAAAACGTATATGTCCATAAAGCCTATAAAGAATTATTCTTAATATACAGTTCACAATACTTCAGCTTGTTATTCTAATTAAGTGAGGGTCATTTTATCAGTAAAATTCCTAAAATACATATTATTTTATTTGAAAGATTTCTATAAATTATTTAAATCATACTCGTTTCTTCAATAATTATTTAAAAGTAATCCTATAGCTCCCTCTGGTGGCCATTATAGGTACTAAGAATTGCAAGCTTGATTTATAAGTTATGATAGTTTTAATTTTATGCTGGCTCTTGAAAATGATAAAGCTATGAAACTTACTGTGCTTCCTTCAAATGAGGACTTTCTACTTATATAAAAAATTATGAAGAGTTAGAATGAAAAATTTTAAAGATATAGTAAAATAACTATTGTATTTTTTATGTTACTTTAATAAATCTCTATGGCAACACCATTTAAGCTATCCTAAACCCATTCACAATTTAACATCTCAGTATATTGGCATATTAAATTAAATATAGATTAAGTCTTGTTAGAGCAAAATAATAAATAAATACGTACACACATTAAAAAAGCAGCCAAGATGAATGAGTTTAATTTTTTATATAGATTAAAATTGAAGACAGAAGCAGCTGGTATATGCGGTCACTTAATATTTAAATCCAGTAGATCCACTTCAGATTTAATTCTCAACAGTTTATGTTCACGTGGCTGTTTTCGTTTATATTAGCCAAGCTATTATGTATTTTGAAATAATCTTGTCCGTGATGTGTTCGTTCTTACGACGAAAGGCAGAATCCTGCAGCTCGAGAGATATATGTTATTCTGCCAGTCGCGCTTTCAAATAGTCTTGCACACTTAAACGGGTCACAAACACCTGCATTTAGCTCGTGTTGTGTTATAATGGATGTATTGTGTGCATTTATGGCAATAATTTATTTTAAAAAGCTCTTAAACAAGAATAAATTCGTTAGTTTTGAACTTGTGACACTGTGCGCGCTGATCGGTGGCAGTGATTTTCAGTTAGGCAGCCGCAAATATTTCATTTCCACACAAACAGTTCAAAAACATCTTAATTTAGCTCTTGGTGTGCTCTAATTGGTGAATTGTGTGATATCGCTGCAATACTTTATTTTTAATAGCTATAAAACAAGAATAAACTCGTTTTTTGTGAGCTCATCATTCCACACGCTCCTGCTCAGAGCGGTGATTCATCTCTCGTGTTTCTCACGTATCACTGACCACACATCCATTATTAATGAGCCCTGACCTGATAATAATCATATATGTTGGTTTAGCTTGTCATTGTGAATTAAATCCAAGTATTTATTTGTATTTTAACCGATTTAAAATCGAAACCAAAAGACAGTCTCCTCCCTTTTTGAGTCCGGTAACTGCACCTGTAGGGGCGCTATTTCTCTCAGACAATGGAAGTCTAAGCACACACACTCAGACAGATGGACAGAGTGAGATGAGATGTCTGACAGTTTTTTAATTTTCTGTTATCCATACAGTGTTGTAAAGTCATGAAACTATGCATATTTACTCAGAATAACTTTTTTTCTGTATGAAAAAAGGTTTTGAAAGTGTTTGGAATTTAAAAATGCAGGAAAATTAATAATTCCATCTTTATTGTCATTTAAAAAAATCACCACGACAAAACCATCCAAGCTATCCAAAAACCCATTCACAATTTAAGTTCCTCAATGTTTTTTCAACATGTAGACCAAGTTTGGTGTGTATAGTGTTACTCTCCTCTGAGCAGTATGCATTAATTCACGGCTAAATGTAAAAATAATCCACATTCAAATCAAAATAGCCGACTTCCCTGTTGGTCGTAGCTGATGACTGTGAAATTAGAAAGTTGTCCGTCTTGATAAGAACAATTTTTGTACTGAGTTTGGTGTCTGTAGCTAAAACTAACCCCCCCACTTTTGACAAAAGGTGGCGCTATAGAGTGCCTATTCCACGCCCTCTTATGAACTTTTGCCAGTGTCCTAGCTGTCACTAATACTGATATGTGTTCTGAGTTTGATGAATTCTAAGCATGTTATATGCCTCAAAATCACCTGAGAAGTATTCCAGTTTGACATGTTTGCCACGGCAACAATATTTTTAGATATCAATCATCCCCCAGCAGATTTATATCGGCTGTGTTTTAACATTATTCTGATGAAGTTTGAAGCAAATCGAGTAAAAATAAGATGCTGAATTCAAAGCATTTTGAAAATGACACACTTCCTGCTGCCAGTTGGTGGCGCTATAACTTTGACTCCTAATAGTCACATATATGCGATCGACATCATACAACGAATAATCTGATGAAGTTTGATTAAAATCAGGAAATGTATGTGGACGGTATTAGACACTTCCTGTTTCTCATTTCTCGCCATAATTTCAACGCCTCGCCACGAGCAAACCGTTCGAGATATCAAAAATCCCCTGGCAATTTTTCATCCCCAGTGTCTTGAGATCATGTTGACCAAGTTTGGCGGCAATCGAGAAAAAAAACCTATGACAAGTATTTCAAATTCCAGAGCATGCGCTTTTACATAACTCTAAATAGCTGACTTCCTGATGGGCGGAGCTTATGACATGCAATACGAAAGTTGTTCGGCACGATGAGATTCTATATGTGTTCTGAGTTTCATATGAATATGTGCAAGTATGTGTGAGCTATACATCAACATTTCTGACTGTGTCCAGGGGGCGCGTAGAGCCCCTGTGCCACGCCCGGTCCCAGCCTCTGCAGGCTCCTAAAGGCCACAGATTCCAAAGTGTGCGCAATTTTCAAGAGTTTTTGAGTATGTTAAGGACCCCAAAAGCCCCACAACTTTGACGAAAAATTTGATACTAACCCTAAATAGCCAACTTCCCTGTTGGCGGAGCCTATGATATGCAATACAAAAGTTGTTTGGATTGATGAGATTTATATGTGTACCGAGTTTCATACGTCTACGAGCAAGAATGTATGTATATGGCCCTCCATATTCCAGGGGGCGCTGTAGAGCCCTGTGCCACGCCCGTGTATCAGTCTCTGCCCGGCCTAATGGCCGCAGGTTCCAATCTGTGTGCCAATTTCAAGACTTTTTAAGCACGTTAAGGGCCAAAAGCCCCGAGACGTTGGAAAAAAATAATAATAATAATAATAATAATAATAATTAATAATAATCAAAATATCCTAAGGAAAACAATAGCCTCTCGCCCTTTGGCTTGAGCCTCAATTATAATCTAGCTTGCAAGCAGCGATGGCGGGCTCAAGCAC